>NW_020174938.1:3921130-4051224 GCF_003031525.2 Neophocaena asiaeorientalis asiaeorientalis
AGCTCCTGGTCTCCTTGAGAAGGGACTCCTCCTCCTTCCCTGCTGCCTCTCACAGCCTCCCTCTACACTCCCTGCGTTCTCACCTTACCCTGCCCGCCCGCCAGCCCACCTTCACTGTGGGCCTTGCGCCCCTCTCTCCCCAGCCCAGAGTCCCGGCGTGGCTGACCCCCTGCAGCAGGCCTACGCTGGGATGCACCACTACGCAGGTTTCACTTGGCGCTACGCGGCCTGGGGGGTTTGAAGGGCCCCAGAAAGTAATAGGGAGATTTGGGGGTGGGGGGGTTAGGCTCTGTGCTGAGGAGTCCGACCCTCCTTTCGCCCACCCTTGGACCCAGTACGACCTTTCTAGGGGTGAGGGTTACTGTGCACTGGCTGAGTTGGTCAAAGGTGGCCAGGCAGATGGGGCCCTGATTGGGGGTGGCTCCTGGGGGTCACTGCCCACTCCCACCTCTGTCTCCAGCAGCCTATCCGTCGGCCTATGCCCCAGTGAGCACAACTTTTCCCCAGCAGCCTTCAGGCCTGCCCCAGCAGCAAAGAGAAGGTGAGGGACAGGGGTCTGGAGATCAGGGCCTGGTGGGGCTGGACTCAGGATTCCTCCCCTGAACCAGCCTGCTCCTGTTCCTGCAGGCCCCGAAGGCTGTAACCTCTTCATCTATCACCTGCCTCAGGAGTTTGGTGATGCAGAACTCATCCAGACATTCCTGCCCTTTGGAGCCGTTGTCTCTGCCAAAGTCTTTGTGGATCGAGCCACCAACCAGAGCAAGTGTTTCGGTGAGCTGAGCCCCATCCCTAGGCCTCTCCCACTCCCAACTTCGAGATTCCTTACAGACCCTAAGACTGTACCTCCGGAAGTCAGTGACTCCTAGAAACTGAATGTATAGCGCTCAACAGAGTCACAGACCAGTGATGAGGCTAAGCCCAGACAAGGGACAAGTCTATTTCAGGTTCACCTGGGAAGGTCAGGTGTCTGGTAGATCTTCAACCAGGTTAGGCTTTAGAGTCTAGCCAGGGCAGGTGGAGTCTGGGTCTGGGACCAGAGATCCCCTCCAGCTGCAATTCAGAGGACCAGAATGGGGGCTGTGGAGAGAGAGAGTTTTCCCACACCAGGGAAAGACAGGGAAACACCCCATCAACACACTACCTGCCTCCCCAATACACACACTCAGAATTACCTCCTGTCCTTCCAAGAATCACACGTTTAGGAAACTCAGGCCACTTGCCTGTGTAAGTACGAGCATGTGTCCGTGTGTGTGCACACGTGCAAACACTGGAGGGTGGAGGAGTACTGATTGATGGAACTGGCCTGAGAGGGCAAGGAGAAGGGGCTGGTCATAGAGAAAGGAGGCCCTGCCACTCAGAGTTCCCAGCTAACCTCTCTGCACACACCCTCCAGGGTTTGTTAGCTTTGACAATCCAACCAGTGCCCAGACAGCTATTCAGGCCATGAATGGCTTTCAGATTGGCATGAAGAGGCTCAAGGTCCAGCTAAAGAGGCCCAAGGATGCCAACCGGCCTTACTGATCTACTCTCACTGACCAGCCACAGAAAGGTGAGTCCTTAGTGGACCCCCGGCAGATGGGGCCTGAGTGATGGAGGTGCTCTCAGCTTTGATATTCCTTTTGGGATGCTGGGGGCACCGACCCCTGAAAAAGTCTGGGAGAGAAGAGCCAGGAGTTAGGAGGAATCCTCAGTCTGAGGCTGTGTTTTTCCTTCAGTCTAAGGACTGAGATAAATTAGACAACATTCCTGCCCCCACAGTCTGGGAGAGACAATTACAGTAAGATCCAACCAGTTCGCTCCACTCCAGAGACAGCCACAGGGGACCATAGTAGAGAATTCCTGTGTGGGGAGGGCAGGGGGGTGGAGAACGAGACTCGAAAAGTAGGTTTATGCTAGCTCGTGAAGGGTCTTAAAGGCCATGAGTTTGGACTTTATCCTGAAGATGGTAGAGGACCACTGTGGAGTTTAAGCAAAGAAGGGACAGGATGTAAGGGCTGGGATAATGGCAGTGAACATGGAGATGAGGAGAGAAGCAAATACACTGAAGATGCAGGATCTACAGGGTGTGGTGGTGATGGGGAGGGCTATGACAAGCTCTCAGGTTTCTGGCAGGGCCGGCTGCCTGCGACTTTTAGAGATTGCTGTCTCAGAAGATCCACAGGACCCTGCCTCACTTGAACTACCCCCAGGGAGCACTCTGGAGGGAGTGCTGGGCTGAGGTCATCTGCCCAGGACCCAGGGTCTGGCTTCAGTGGAAGCCTGAGGTCCAGCCACTCACCTGAGCCTGAGGTCCAGCCACTCACCTGTCACGGATAGGGCAAGCTGCTCTTCTTGTCTTGCCCTCCAGAGTGATTTTTTCCTTTTTTTCCCTTTCTCTCTCCTTATCAATTAATACCCAACATTGGAAACTGAAGAGTGAGAAGAAAGGAAAAGAAAAGCACAGAAATGCTTGAGCAGCCCTTCCTGAAGGAGCAGCCACAGATGGAGGTGGACCCAAGGCCAGTGCCTGGGCTCAGGCCACTTTAAGGATTGTTTTCACCAAGTGGGTTGTTCTGTGCCTGTGATGTAGAGCTCAGGCTGGCAAGGCAGCTGGGGCTGGCTGAGGAGTGACTGTCTAGGGGAACCAGCAGAGGGCCTTGGGGGGTGCCAAGGGCTTCTCCACAAGGGAAGCCCAGATTTACTTCTTTCAAAATCATATCATTCCTTAGAGTTTAGGGACCAAAGGACTATTGCTTTTTAAAGAATTATATATATATATATACATATATATATATATATATATGTATATATAAATTAAAACAAAGAAACAAAAAAATCACAAGAGAAACAAAAAAGACAGTATAGAGTCTAATAAAAGCTGCCTTTAAATACCCCTAGGAGGCAGGGTGAAGGAGACCCTTGAAGGCCCCAGCCTAGGCAGAGGAAGGGTGTGGAAAGATTGTTCTGTGTCTCATTCCCTCTTAACGCCCCCCACCTCCACCTCACCACCTTTTAAAAATAATGAAGGACTTGAGGTCTGGGCTCATATGCAGGTAACAAGAGAGTTATTGAAGCAGTGAACCCACAGTTCCCAAACTCAGAGAGCATCCATGAAGAGGCCTCAAGGAGGAGCTCTGGCCTGCCCTGCTCTTTGCCACCCCGAAAAACCCCTTAAGCCAGCAGGGGTGGGAACCTGCCTTTCCTTCTTGACAGCCTTTCGCATGGAACCACTGCTTCCTCAGGCAGGAAGAAAGGGAGTTTGGACTGCCCCAGCCTTTCCCTTCCCCATCCAGTTAGACAGAGGCCCTGCCTTTGGCTGAGCCGAGACACCTCCTGTTTCCCCTCACCTTGAGCCAGCTCCAGTGTCCCCTTGCTCCAGACCACCTTCTGTCTCTAAGTTTGCCCACCAGTAAAGTAGATTCAGGATATATGTAGAGGGCTGTGACAACAGACTTGGAAGGTTCGCTACTGTATATACTGCCATTGAGAAGGGGATAATTTTCAATATGTAGAAGCTTCAGAATTTAGAGGTCCCTCTTTACCCAGGACCTGGGAGGGAAGTAGATGTTTTGCCAAAATACTTCATCATTCCTTTAAAAACTACATCTTTCCTATGCAAGAGTGTCTCAATGTGCTTATCCAAGGTGCTTCTAGATGGTGAGCAGTGTTCAGCTTAGAAGTGGTGTGTGCTCTGTCTGTCTGTCTTTGTCTGTCTGTTGTATACAGTGGGTACCATATAAAGCTGATCGATGGTGGTGCTTCCTGCCTGCTTCTGTGAGATGGGCAAAAGATTCAGCTTAGAGCACCATGACTCACTTGCCTTGGTCAGCCTTTCCTGGGCCTGCAGGGCCTTGCACATAACTTTTCCTAGGAGGATAATTTTCCCTCTACCCCACAGACCTGGATCAAACTAGTCTGGGGCCCCAGCTGTGTGGTGGGCACTCTGGTCCCTAGATGTTGCTGAGACTGGAGGCCTCTGATCTGATATCACATCAGACAATAAAGCATGTGGGGGCGGGGGCGGCGGGTTCCTCCTTAATAAGAGTTTCTAAGAAAATTTGTTCCCACCTGTTCCTCTGTCTTTGACTCGTTTTTGGAGGGAATGGAATGAAAAATAACATTGCCAGGTAAGGTGTGGTAGTTCACAGGGCTGACACGTAGACTGACCACCCTGGACACAGATGGGAATGTTAACACCTGCACATTCAAACAGCTGTTCACATGGAGGCATAGAGACCCGTCACTGCTAGGTGCTAAGCACTCAGAGTTGGGGGAAGGACGGTCCGATAATGTAGTTATAATGGAGGGCCCCAGAGAGTCTGTGATAGCAAGAACAGTACCGAATTCAGACTTGACTGGTAAGGCAGGTCAGAGAAAGGTTTACTGAAGAAGATGAAGGAGGGGAAGGGTCTTCGAGAATGAACTGGCACATATGCACAAAGCCATTTGGACAGCCGCATCATGCTGATAAATTATTAGCAAGAAATCATAATGATTACCGTTTATTCAGTGCCAGCTATGGGGCAGACAGTGGGCACCAAGATAAGACCCTTTCCCATTTCTAACTCTACCCTGAACCTTAACTCATCAAGTCACGTCAAGACACAAACCAAAATGGCATTTGAAGTATCTTGTTCCATGGTTAGGGGCTGGCAGACCATGTATAAATGCTGCAGAGGTTGGCAGGATCTAGATCAGGGGTCGGCAAACTATGGCCTGTGGGCAAATCTGGCCTACAGCCTGCTTTTGTATGGCCTACAAATAATGTTTTTTTACATTTTTAAAGGGCTGTAAAGATAAAACAAAAAAGAATATGAGACAGAGACCATATGTGGCCCACAAAGCCTAAAAGATTTATCTGGTCCATTAGATAAAATGTTTGCTGATCCCTATAAGCTCATGGAAGACGTGTATAATGTCTAATGAGTTTAAGCAACAATGGTGTTTGTGTCTCTGTTGTGTGTGCATGTGTTAGTCCAAATCCTTTCAGCTGCAAGTGTCAAAAACCCAACTCAAACATGTTTAAGCCAATAGGAAACTAGTTGGCTTGCTTAATTGATAAATCAAAGGATGTATCTACCTTTAGGCATGGCTTGATCTAGGGGTTCAAATGATGATGTCTCCATCTCTCGGCTCTGCTCCCTTCTATTTAGTGGCCTCGCTAGTTCCAGCTCTAAAGACCTTGGGAGGACTTTGGCCAGAATGGACATATGGCTACCTCTAGGGTGGAAGAGTAGGCCACCGTAATTGACAACTTCACAAGGACTGTGTGGAGGGGAGAACTGGGTCTTCAAAAGAAGGGATGATGGGCAGATAAGCAATTTGCATCCACAGTATTCCTCCCCTTTATTGTTCACCTTCCACCTATACTTTTCTTGACAAACATACACTTTCAAAAATGTGCCTGCCTAACAATGCAATGTTCCTAGGCTCAACAAAAAACAGTCACCCACTTCTGAATAGGAGACAAAACAGAATCATGCCCAGTTGCTTTATTGAGCCCTCAGTCCAGGGTCCCTTTGTGATGTGCAATTCTTGATCAGGTCTGGATATAATTTCTTGTGATTTTGCAATCTCTGGCTTAAAGATAAATTTAGCTACCCCTACATAACCAATATGGAGAGAAATAGGGTAACCATTTAAAAAAAAACAAAAAAAACGCCTTCCATTTGGAATAGGGGAGAAGAGAAAACAATAGTCTCTAATCTATAGCATATAGCACATCCTTCTGGACAGTGGAGCAAGTTTCTTCATCAACAAAACTAATCGCTCTTGGTCCTTTCCACTGGGAAATATCTCCCTCCTTTATGGACAGCCCTGAGAAGATACCTCTTCTGGAATTGAATCATCTCTTTAGACATGGGTTTGGACCTAAAGATTGCCTTAGAGATTATGCCTTCCCACATCCCTGATTGCCTGGTGAGGATTCTCTGGACAATTCCTTTTAAACCAAATGATTTGATTCCTGGGCTCTCTGTGAGCTAGTAACCATCGTCAAGAATCTTGCTGAGTTCTTGTCCTTGAGTCTGGATCTGGCCCTTGTGGTTTCTGTCTCTTAGCAACAGGTCACAGTTGGCCCATTCCCCTCCCCCTCAGCTTCATGGTTTCCACGATAGCCTGTCTGTGATAATAAGTCAACCTTAATCTGCTCAGTGCCCTCAGAGAGAGATTACCTATATAACACTTGGTTGGCTCACGCTCCAGTGACCCTGACTAGATAGTCAAAATCCCTAAGTGGTACTGGCTCCTAGGTCTCAGCCCCAAGGCAATGCTTAGGACAGGAGTGAGGCAACCACACAAGCACTCACTCTGGACAATCTGCAGCTTGCTCCACTCCTCGCCCTCTGGCTATGGTCCATTATTACACTAAGGCCACATCACCAAAGCACTCCTGAGAAGAGTCTGTCAGTGGACATTGAATTGGGGGGCCCTCTGAGAACTTGTTTAACTTGGGGACTGTGGGCAGAGTCTTCAGCCTTCAGGAGGGCCCCCAGAATTTCTCTCTGTCTCTCTGGATGCAACCTGGGTGTCTTGCATACAGAGAGAAAAGACCTTTGGTCTGAGATGGGACTGACAACCTCTGACCTCAGAGCAGCTCTGGATCTACTGTGTGCTCTGACCAGACCTGGGGTCTCACCTCTGCCTCAGTGGAACAGAACATGCATGTAATACCCTCCAAAAGAGGGTACTAAGGTCAGGGAGGTCACAGAATCTCTCTTTATCTTTTCCAGCTTTGTTTGCAATCTTTGGCATCCACTGTCCTCACTGTACCTGCCTTCACTGTGACACAGCCAAATCCAGCAGGGATTCAGAGGCTGTCTTGGGTCTCTGCGCCTCCCTCAGCCAGTATATTTGCTCAAGCATGTTACACAGTCCTGTGTTCTTTGGGAGAACCAATGAAGGAATAAACCTCATGGGCTCAGGAAGCTCAGAGCCAAAGCGGATTCTGTAGCTGCCCTTCGAGCTTGAGCCACGTGAGGTCCACAAAGAGTTGACCAAGTCTGCGCCAAGTGCAAACTCAGAAAGGGTGGAGAGCTACTCTTTTTCTCCCCAACCCCGCTTCAGACACTGCCATCACAGACAGTATGGCAGCCTGGGCTGATCAGAGCCTTTGATTGGCCGTCTGTAGAGGGGACTTTGAACGTCCATGCTCTAGCCTGCTGCCCTCTAGCGGCCTAAGAGCACAGAGACCCAGAAGGCAGAGCAAGCTGCAAGCCTGGGTTTGACTCTTCCAAAGGTAAGTCTTAGGTACCCAGGAGAAAATGCAGGGAACCACAGAAAGAGCCTGAGAAAATCAGCCTCAGCTTCTTCTAGGGAGTATGCCAGAAATGGGCTGACCCTGCACCCTTGCCACCGGGCCTCTGACAGGAATCCAGCAGCCTGGGCTGGATTTCCTGCATGTGAGCAGGAAAAATCAGTTGCGCCCTCAGGACCTTCTTGCTACCCCACTGTTGGGACTCAGTGTTGGGATGGGGGCTTTGATTGCGGCTCCATATCTTAACGCAAGTGCTCTAGAAAGCAGACTCTGAGGCAAGGACTAAAGTGCTCACACTCTTTGGGGAGACGGAAGCCCAGGATAATGAGAGGGGAGAAGAGACATGTGGCAGGGGAGAAAGATGTGAAGCAACGCAAGACAACATATTACTGTGGTGGCCACTGTTTCACATGAGCTGTGAGGAGAGAACAGGTGACTTGACAGGACTGTTTGCTAAAGCACATGGTGTTTGCAGGGAGAAACTGCACCTTAGAACCGTTCACCAGGAGGAGAATTGAGAGGGAATTTTCCCATCTGTTCCCCTCTCATCTGTTTTCTACTGGCCAAGGTGCACCTCACGGAGAGCTAACTCCACTGCATTTCTGAGTTGCATCACCCTCTGGGTGGCTGCTTGGGAGGTTAGATCCCATGCCTTCCATGTGGTATTTCTATCACAAATGTGGAAGTGGAGGGGCTACTTGGCACGGGTGGGGTGCCAACCAAGAGAAAGAAAGACGGAGGTGGCCCAGGAAGCCCAGAAAGGTGCATGAGGGTTGTGACCAATACATTTCACTCTCTCCCACAGGATTCACAGCCAGGGTCCCCAGGCACCAGAACCCCCCAGGACTGTCTGAATTTTAAGTAAAATAAACATTATTTAATTTGGGAGAAAAAAGATGCATTCAGGTGTGGCTTGGAGCATCAGGCTTTTTCTCTAGAACTTCCCAGGCCCTAAGCTTCAGTATCTCCTGCTTGATGTCCCACCTCTCTGCCTTTGTTCTCACTCATTTTAGTTTGGGGTAGAGGATCTGGCTTTTATAATCTGTAAGACACATGATTATCTGACCCTTGGCAGTCTAGCTAGTAGGCCAAAGGCAATAAAGGCAACTCTAAACAAAGCTGCATATGGTCTGGTTATGCCAGCATGGAAGCAAGCTGAACTGCAGTTCCTTGCTAGAAATCTTGCGAGAGGCCAGCATACGCCAACATCCAGACATTTGTCCAGTGTGTCCCTGGAGTCTCCATCTAGGATGGATGCCTGACCCAAAGCTCCACATAAAATAGAAGATCATGGGGCTTCCCTGGTGGCGCAGTGGTTGAGAGTCCGCCTGCCGATGCAGGGAACACGGGTTCGTGCCCCGGTCCGGGAAGATCCCACATGCCGCAGAGCGGCTGGGCCCGTGGGCCATGGCCGCTGAACCTGCGCGTCCGGAGCCTGTGCTCTCAATGGGAGAGGCGGCAACAGTGAGAGGCCCGCGTACCACAAAAAAAAAAAAAAAAAAAAAAAAAAAAAAAAAAAGAAGATCATGTAACCACCTGACCTGATACCACATAACAGGGATTTCTAACTTCCCACTCAAGGATGGGCAGATCCCCACACTCCCTCCACTTCACTTCAGTTCCACCAGATATACATTCTAGAGTCTGTTGATTGCACACACCATTCCATTTGTGTATCAGGTCTGGTTTAATTACAAGCGACAGGAACGAACCCAAACCAGCTTATGCAAGAAGGGAGCTGAGAAGTGTAGTGCTATTACCAACCAGGCAGGGCTGAATTCAAGGGCTCAAACAAATGTCATCAGACCTCTCTCACTTCATCTCTCAGGGCTCTGCTTCTCTTCGTTCCTTGTCCCCTTCTCTTTCCTGCCATAAATATACTTTCTCCCTGTGATAGAGAGCTGGGTGCCAGCAGCTTCAATCTCATATGCTCCTGGCACCATGGCCTCAAAAGCAAGAGAGTTTAAGGGGAAGGTTATGATTGGCTCTGCTTAGGTGACAAACCCTTACCTGAACTAATCACTTTGGCCAGGGGCATGGAGTCCCCCGCCTGGCCTGATGGGTCATGTATCCACCTCTGGGTGGTGGAAAACGGGAGGGAGCAGAGGTGGCACTGTGACTGTCAGCCCCACTAAGTAGTCATAGAATGTAAAGACATGTCCTGCATGGTCTGTAAAAACATGTAGTTTGACCTGGCTGGAGCGTAGGATGCAGGTGAGGGAGGGCTGAGAGCCAGGTAGGAGCCACAGCCATAGAAGGGGTACATATTTTATCCTGGAGGTGGTAAGGAGCCATTGAAGAATTTTTTTTTTTTTTTTTTTTTTGCGGTACACGGGACTCCCACTGCCGTGGCCTCTCCCGTTGCGGAGCACAGGCTCCGGACGCGCAGGCCCAGCGGCCACGGCTCACGGACCCAGCCACTCCGCGGCACGTGGGATCCTCCCGGACCGGGGCACGAACCCGCGTCCCCTGCATCGGCAGGCAGACTCTCAACCACTGCGCCACCAGGGAAGCCCCCCATTGAAGAATTTTAACAGAGGAATGACATGATCAGCTTTGGGTTTTAGAAAGATTCCCCTAGGCAGCTAAGTGGAGAAGAGATCAGAAGAGTTGATACTGGGCTAGTTAGGAGGCTAGTACAATGGTTCTGGTGAGGAAGAGTAGGAATATAAAAGAGGGATTGATTTAAGATGTAATAAGAGGTAAAATTTGTTCTGTTCACACGAGTGTGGGAGAAGTCTAAGATGTTTTCCTCTCAGGGTTCCGGCTGAACAAGTCATAGGTGCTATTTACTAAGCTAGGGTCATGAAAAAAATGCAGATTGAGAGGAAGAAGAAGAGTTTGCCTGTGAGACATACAAGTGGAGTTGTCTAAAAGGCAACTTGAAATGCAAGAGGTAAAGGATGGAGATGTATATTTGGGAGTCCCAGTCACCTGCAGTCAGTGTGTCACACGGGACGATTTAAACAGAAAAGCCACTTTTTTCTTTTAGTGCTAGCAAAGAACTAGAAACACTTTTGCTGTGTAAGTGTTCTCACTTACCCCTCTCTCATTCTAAGAAAAAGATTTCCCAGGCTTATTATTTTTTGTTTTTGTTTTATTTTGGTAACATATACATGTATCTATTCTTCTTCAAATTCTAGAAAAGCCGTCTCTTGAAACGGCACTGGGTGGGTCACGGGATTGCCAAGCAGGACATGCAAGCTTGAAAAACAACTGGGAACAATGGAAGGCCAGTCCACCAGAGCAAAAGCCAAAATCAGATGTCAGACCAGCACCGTGAGAATATTGCCACTGTCATCACCATTGGACACTGGATGTCACCACCACCAGTACCCACACCACTACAGCCCCCAAGCACAGGATAGAGCTGATTGCACTGTGGCCACTGCCACCAGGATGAATTCTCCATGGTCCTATTTCTCTGAATCATTTACTCCAGAATCTACTTTTCTGGGGGCTACTTGGCCAAGCGTAGGTCACATACCTCTGTCTTAGATGCCAAAAAGCTGGGAAAGCAAAGACCCAACCTTTTCAATATCTGTCATGGAAGGTGGGCTCTGCTTACCTCCAAGACCTGTAACACAGGAAGGTGAATCAGATTCTGGGAAGTCACTGGAAAGAGTGATGAAATGAGAAATGGGTGTTGACTGAACTGTTTTTTAAAAATTATTATTATTTAAATGATGAGTGACAGAAAAGGAGTCTATTAAGGAAGTTGTGAAAGAGCCACGTGAGGTTTAGGAAGAAACTGGAAGAATATAGCCCATAGGAGCCAACAGAGAAAAGGGATGCAGGGACTGCTGATCAACGATGCCAACTGACATCAATGGTCAAATCAGTTGAGCCTGGAATTTTCCAGTGGGTTCGGAAGCTCGGAAGTCATCTGTTTCTTTGGTGAAAGTATTTTCAGTAGAGATTTGGGGGAGAGGTAAGATGGCACTAGATTTAAGGAACACATGGGAGGTAAGAAAGTAGAGATGGAGAGTGTAAACCACTCCCTAGAAGCTTGGTTGAAGGCAAGAAAAAGTGTGTAATAATCAGTAATGTGTGGGATTAAAATTGGATTTTTTTTTTTAGGTTGGGCTAGTTGATCAAGTTTATATGCGGAGATCGAAGAGTAGGAGAGAGGAAAAAGTTGACTATCCATGAAAGAGAGATGAAAATAAAGGATCAAATTTCCTGAAGAGACAAAGAGAGTGAAAAACAAATTGCAGTGAAACAATTAAGCTTGGATTTGAAGGGAGACCTCACTACCTCTGAGAAAGAAAGGGAGGGAGAGATTCGAATGTTTGGAGGGGGCTGAACATTAAAGCTGTTTCCTCCTCATTGCTTTTATTTTCTCTGTGAAGCAGAAGAAGGGATGGTGGCGGAAGCTGATGTGTAGAAGGATTGCTGGGTACACTCAGGGCCTAGCTGAGGAGACTGTGAATTTGTTGTAGCTCTATATCGGGTCCAGGGTAAGTTTTCTTAACGATTTATTCTAGATAAGGGTGACTCATAGATTCTAAGGTCAGAGGGCCTCAGAAATGGTCTGGGAAACTTTCAGGAACCAGACAGCAGTCTCATGATTTCTGGTCTCTGCCCGTCCAGGCTTCATTCTCTCTCTGCAAATAAACTCTCTCCATTCCTCATTCCTCATAGTATCTGGAAGGTAGATGCACCATAGCTCCTGAGTTTATGTATCTCTTCTGCTCAAGAAACCAGTCCAGTTAGAATCATAATCTCTCAGCCCTAATCCAAGATTCCCAGGAGAGAACATTTGCTTAGCTCAGCTCACATTAGGAATCCACTCACAGTTTGATAAACTGCATCCAGAATGCCAGGGGTCACAGAAGACAAACATGGCCCTGGAGCCTATAGATCTGGAGAGAGAGTGTGGAAAACTTAATTCCCAAAGAATAGGGCTCGTGGGCTGGACTAACATAAAACAGTGTCCACTCACAAGCTCAATTCTGCGGGACTGGGTGATTTCCGTTATCCTGGTTTAGGATAGGACAATAGAGAAGGTAGATGGCTGGAATATCTGTGGTTATGATTTTAAGGGCAAGCATATTAGCAAAAATGTGGTTAAAGTAACTGACCATAGGATCTAGACCAGATGGAAAAAGTGAAGCCAGGAAAATACTGATCAACTATGAGGCAGTTGAGATTTATGGGATTCATAATGAGTAGAAGAGCTGGTGGTGTGAGTTGGGGGGAAGTGAGGAGGGGAAATCCTGAAAGGTTATGGAATACTGGACTTTGACATTTCACTCATGGGGACGGACCTCCCGTGCTTACCCAAAGTGCTTCTGTTCGAACACTTCCACACATGCTTGGCTCTCCAAAGCTGCTATGGGGCCCTTGCTGGTGAGTTGTTTGAGGGAGCAGAGCCAACTCCTTCCCCAGTGACTCTGAACTTCTACATTCTGCCACTAAGGCTCCAAGTCCTGTTATTTTATATACCTCACTTTTTTCAGTTATTATACACAATGGGTGTAACAAACCAATATTAAGACAGTGTTGAAGCCCAGGCTCAGAGGCCAGGCGAGAAGAGCAGGGATATCAAAAGGAGGGAGAGTGAGAAGGGAGATGCTGAGGTTATCCAAGTGTAAAAAAATCACTGTGAAATTTTATATATATATATATATATTTGGTTGTGCCGGGTCATGTGAACTCTTAGTTGTGGCATGCATGTGGGATCTAGATCTAGTTCCCTGACCAGGGATCAAACCCAGGCCCCCTGCATTGGGAGCACGGGGTCTTATCCACTGCACCACCAGGGAAGTCCCTCACCGCAAAAATTCTGACTGAGGCCAGCTCCGGAGGGATAGATATATCACGTGTTTACATCACTCAGAGCCAAAGCCTTCCTTGTGTACACTGTGTCTAGCTAAAAAGAGGGAATGAGGAAGGTAAGTAGATATAAGATAAACATTTCCCCATTAGTGCTGATGGAAAAGAGGGGCACATGGGAGCTCCAAGACACCCAATTCTGATAAGGATGAAGGGAGGTCTGGCCACATCTCAGGGGAATAACCATAATAACCACGGTTAACAGCTTCCATTTATGGACGACTTCCTAGTCCCAGGTATTCTGCTGGTTACTTTATATGTGTTAGGTTGAACCATATGAAATTTCTGTTTTGTAAAATACAAAGAGTCAAATACCTGCACATTCATACGGTTCGACATACCATCTCATTTCAACCTCACCACAACAGCCCCATTAAACAGATATCATTGTCCCCACTTTACAGATGAGAAAACTAAGACTCAGAAAGTGAAAGTCTTGGTTTAAGGCTGAACAATCAGTAAGTGCTGAAACCAAGCTTTGAACCCAGATTGTCCCAATAGAAGGCCAGAGTGCTTTCCAGCACACCACAGCTACCAGGGGAGCAAAAGAGTTAAACTTAAGAATTAAAAAACGCTGGAACTTCCCTGTCGGTCCGATGGTTAAAACTCTGTGCTCCCAGTGCAGGGGGCTCAGGTTCAATCCCTGGTAGGGGAACTAAGATACCACATGCTGAGTGGTGCAGCCAAAAAAGAAAAAAAAATTAAAAACAAAAGAAGAATTAAAAGACCCTAAGGTGTTACAAACTAGAGATTCTTGGAGTCAGCAGGGTCTCAGGGGGACCGTCTCAATCTTTATCCGCCGCCCGGGTTCTAAAGTAGAGAGGTAGCCGGAACTGCCTTCCCCTCTCCTTCCTCCCAACCATAAGGGGCGCCAAACGCCAACAGCTTTGCTCAGAGGGCCCTCCGTGCACCCGCCGGCCCTCTCTTGTTTTTCCACGCACCCGCCCAGCCCCATGGCGCAGGCGCCACCCTCCGCTCCGCACCCCGCTCCCAACCAGCGATCACTGCGCAGGCGCCCCAACCAGGCGTCGGGGGAGGTGGTGGGCCTAGGAGCAGGTCGCGTGGCAGTTGGTCCGAAGCGGGCCACGTGGTCACGGTGCAGCCGCGCGAGCGTGCGCAGAGTGGCTGAGCGCGGCCGTGACGGAACGACGAGGCGTGGAGTTGCGCGACCTCGTCCGCCCGGCCCGGCCCCCGCCCCTTGGCTTGCCGCTCCGCCCCCGCGGGGCGTCCCGGGCCGCTAGTTCCCTCGGCGGCGGCCGCGCGCGGCCCGGGGTCGCCGTGAGTACTCACGAGGCCAGCCTGTGAGGCGGCTGCCACGGGGACGGGGCGGGGCGGCCGGGCCGCGGGAAGGGTGCGGGGCCCGCCCCGCCTCGGCCGGGGTGGATAAAGTGAGGGGCTTGCGCCGGGTGGCTCTGAGGGGCCCTCCTGGCCTTGACAGGCTTCGCTGAAGGCTGGGCTGCTGGGCTGCTGGCGACACAGATCGGGCACAGAGCTTCTTCCCCGGGAGGCAGGTGTTGGGTGTCTTTGGGGTCTCCGGAGGAAACCGGAGAAGAGCTTTTAATTGCTCCTCTAAAGGAGGCCTCAGGGCCTGTCCTGAGAGCGCGGTGGCAGCCAGTGTTCAGAGGCTCACGCCGGCCTCTGCCTCCGCCGGCTACCCTGGATAGCGGGAATCGCAGGTCTGTGGCTTCTCCCCCGCACTCTTTGTTACGTGGCCTAGGCTTTCTGAGAGGAGCACTCGCTGTAGAGCGGAGTAACCTGCTTGCCCAGTACCACAAAGCGGGGAGTCAAACCCAGAGTATAAACGTTGAGATCGGAGGCTTTGACTAGATGTAAAGTTGTCACACTGGGGAAGCGCCCTTGGGCCTAGGCCAGGACCTTTGTCATCCGGACTTGAGGCTTATTTACATTTGGCCTGTCCCCGTGCAAATTCTCCGTTAGCTGCCATCATCCAAAGCACTGAACAACAGACACCCTTCTCTGGGCATTCTTCACACAGTCTGTATTTGGCCTGGCCTTTCTTGAAAGGTTCCCTGCTTTACCTCATTTGGATAAGTTAGATAGGTCTCTCTTGCTTAATTCATTAACAACTCCCTTAAGTGGTTGTAACCAAATCACAGGAGGAGTGGCTGTAATTAGAACCTGTCAGATGTGCGTAAGTCCCAATTCCACTTTACTCCTGACCCTAAGCAAGTAGCTTGACCTCCCTACACCTGATTATTCTGTACATAACATGAAAGCTTTGAAATAGACCATCTTTCAGGCTTATTCCTCTTTAAAATGTCTGTGATTCCATGAATTCCATAACTACCCACCATTCCCCTTTTCCCACTCTTCACTGTTTAAACCCATTCTCCATCTCTCCAGAGAAATGAGCCTTGAGATTAGAAGGTGGGAGTCCCTTTCACTGAAACAGCCTGGTTTGAAAAAGGTGGTAGTTTCTGAATTGTCTTTTGCCTGGACAGGAAAAATTTCCTCTGAACTACCTTTTTCTCCTTGTGATAACAACAGAAACCAAGCAGCAACAGCCCTTGGAGAGAGACTAAGTTTTCTTGACTTCCACAGTGACAGAGAGCTTGTGAAAGTTGGTACTTCTGGCCTACGCTGTCATCATCCTACCACCCAACCCAAGACAGCCCAGGCTGGACATTAGTGCCTCCCTCTTTATTCCGCTGTGATCATCCAGATCAGCACCTGACTGTTTATTTTCAAATCTCACAAACACAGCCGCCAGATCTTCATATTCTGGTTCTCGGCTGCTCTTGAAGGTGAATGGAGTCTTGCTTTTTAAAATCATTTTTGTATGATTTTTGTCTGCGTAGATGTGTTTAAGGTCTTGTATGTCTCTCCCCTTGGGCTTACGTCTCCAGAAGACAGTTCATTCATTTATTCACTCATTCAATAAATGTGTGTTGAGGGGCTGACATTATAGACAAAAGAGTCAAAGCCTCTACCACCATAGAGCTTACATTCTGGTGGGAGATAAATGCAATAAACAAACATTTTGTACGTCAGAGCGTGGTAGGTGATGTGGAAAAAAAGCAAGGAAGGGGGATGGAGAGTGCTAGTATGTTGTGTGTTGGGGTTTTGCTGTTTTATATAGGATAGTCAAGGTGACCTTCAAGCAGAGATCTGAAAGGGTAAAGGAGTAAGCCATGTGGGTATCTGGTTGAAAAGCATTCCAAGAAGGGAGGCCAGCAGGGGCAAAGGCTCTGTGGTGGGAATATGCTTGATATGTTTGAAGAACAGCAAGAAGACATTTATGGAGTCTTAGTGATAATCTTCCTGTTCTCATTTAGAGTTAACTTTTTAGAGAGAGCCCTTACAAGAGTACAAGAGTAGACTCTGATTTTTTTTCCTTTTTATGAAACTTTCCAACTATATACAGAAGTAGAGAGTGTAAGAAACCGTTATGTACTCATCATTCAGCTTCATCAGTAATCAACATTTTGCCATGTTTATTTCATCTCCCCCCCACCCCCCACCTTTTTGTGCTGGAGTTGTATTTTAAAGCAAATCTCAGGCCATTTCACCTCTAAACTTCAGTTGCAGTTTCCTTTTGCATTTTTTTTTTTTCTGCATATTGTTTTTGATGGGTCAGTCAGCACTGCCAGCTGGAGGACTGCTGTGCTGTTTGCCCTGGCATTGTGCTTTATAACTCCATTCTGCGTCAGTTACCAAGTTTAAGTTGTTATCTGAGGAACAGACCATAGGCCCTTGGAACACGCAAGGATTTAGAACAGTGGTTCTCAGAATAACTTGGAGGGCTTGTTAAAACAGATTACTAGACCTCTGGAGTTTCTAATTAGTAGGTCTCAGTAGGGGCTCTGAGACTTTACATTTTTAATGAGTTCCCAGGTGATATTGATGCTGCACATCCACAGACCTTACTGGAGAACCACTGATCTAGAAACCTAAGATTAAATAGAACCATGTTAAAGACCAAGAACACCTCTGTGTAAGGTTGGAGTGGATGAAACTGAGATAAATGCAGAGCCAAGAAGGCCTAGGACAGTGGTTTTTAATCTTGTGAAAGGGGTAGGGGTTAGTGTTTTTCTGAGCATTTCCAAGGATCATTATTACATTATTTGGGGAGTAGGTTCCAGGAGGAATCCAGGGCATTATTTTGGCTGTGACAACTCAGACTGTGTCTACCGGAGAATGATCAGTGTTGTTGAGGACTTTTAAACGTAGCTATGGTTGTTATATAAAGGCTTTTATGGATACTAGTGTTAAAAGAGATAATGACTCAATTTGGAGAAGTAACTAGAGGTAAAGAATCCAGAAAAAGAGTCTGCTTCTGATGGTGGTTGGCGCTATGAAGAATATTCTAAAATGAACTGACTAGACTGAGTAGCATAAGCATCTGGTCCCACCGTCATCATTTTTGGCTTCGGGGTTGATATAGCATTATGAACTAGAGCAAGAACTTGCTTCGGTCACAGCTCTCCAGCTGGAGAGCAATAATGTCTTATGTTTGTATAGTGCTTTCACGGTTCATTATTTTTAAAGAACTGTGTGTACAAGTGTGTGTACATGCATGCAAGTATGTCTCTGTGTGCAAGTGTCTGTACATATGTATAATAAAAGTGTACCCATAAATGTGTGCTTGTGTATATGCCACCCAGTTATTAAGTGGTGATGAGATCAATTGTTGTCTACTTTCTACAGGACAGTGACTTGTTACCACCACAACAGTAGAGCCTGCCTTCCTCAGCAGATCTCCAGTCAGCCCCTGACATCTCCCCCTCCCTCCCTTGTCTCCCTTTGTGGCCTCCTAAATGCCCATCTCGTTGGCCTGGGTTCAACTGGTGGTATGGAGGGGTGCTGCCTAGCACTGACCTGGGAGTGTGTGTGACCCACTGACCCAATGGTGAGAACTGACTGCCCAACTCTCCAACTGATCATCCAGGGGTAGATGGAACAAAGTGCAGACCTCACGTTTTCCCGGTGTTTTCCCTCCTACCCTTTTGGTAAATAGAGTGGCTGTTTGAAGTTAAAGGAAGGAGAAGGGGCATGGAAACAGTATTACTTGGTGTGTGTATAGGGAGTTTTCTTGGGAAGGAAGGGGAGAGTTAAATAAGGGTTAGAAAAGGAGTTATGAGACAAAAGAGCTAGGTATGCTTGAGAGCCACCTTGGGTAATGACCCAGAAGAGGCCAGCTTGTACTAGAACTTAGATATGCCTAGGAATCAACCTTGACATTGAAATCTTCCTCATGCCTCCCCCACTGGCTACCAGAGCCTCAATCATCATACCCCATACCTAAGAAGGCTAAAATTCCCTACTGCTTTCCTCCATGACACCAAGTCAGTGCTAGACCATGGATATGACCAGATTCAGGAAGAGAGTGAGACGCTCCCAAAGGGTGAGGGGAAGGGAGCAAAGGGATTAGGGCCTCAGTTATTCTATCCCAAGGGACCTCCCATTCTTTGTGGAAACCTGTTTCCCATCCTAACCCCACTCTGTTCCGTGGGATAACAGGGACCCAACAAAGGGTTGTATCCTTATTTCTCATCATTAGGACATCAAAGGCCAGTTCTGGAATGATGATGATTCGGAGGGAGATAATGAATCAGAGGAATTTCTCTATGGCGTTCAGGTGAGATTACAGCCCCCAAAACCCGTGTTGGATGGTCTAAATGTGTGCTTTTCTTTGGATACATCAAGAATGAAAGATTATTTTGGAGTAGAGATGAAGATACAACGTCAATGTAATCTGAGGATTGTCTTGTCAATGCTGATTTCATATCTTTGCTCTTGCCTGGAACTCATATCTTTCCCAGTGTAAACTACACCCTCTGTACATGGAGGTTACCCATATCAGGGGTCTGTGGTCCGCGGCCTGTTAGGAACCAGGCTGCACAGCAGGAGGTGAGCGGCAGGCCAGCAAAGCTTCATCTGCCGCTCCCCATCGCTCCCCATTGCCCGCCTTACTGCCCGAACCATCCCCATTCCCACCCTCACCCTCCACCCCCACCACCCTGGTCTGTGGAAAAATTGTCTTCCAGGAAACTGGTCCATGGTGCCAGAAAGGTTGGGGACCGCTGACCCATATGTTCTTAGTTGTAAAACATTATTTTCTGGCTATTCCCTCACTAGCCAGCAGGGGTCGTTTCATTCATTAGGGTCAAAATTTTAAAAGATTATTCTACCAATGATTGTTTAATGCTATCACTGCCTAGGGCATGATCCTGAGCAGGAATGTTGGACTCTAGACAGAACCAATCTGAGTTAAATTCTGTACTCTTCAGTCTGTTCTGAGTTCTTACAGAAGGGATCCCTAAGTGTCCTGGTCAGGGTTGAGAGAAGAAGCTGAGGCTTAAGGATGTGAACTCCTTAAGCAAAGCCTGCAGTTGGTCTCCTAAAACTTCCTAGAGTGGTGATGGAGGGAAACTTGTCTGTCGGCCCAACTATGGCCACCACCAAAAGCCCCTTCACATAAGCAGCTTTTGCTTGTATGTATTGCTGTAGTTTGATATCCCTGTCCTGGATGTTTCGTCATGTTCTGTTTTTCATCGCTTCCCCTCTGTCTTTCCCCTCCACCATTTTTCCTCCTGACATAGGGGAGCTGTGCAGCTGACTTATATCGACACCCACAGCTTGATGCAGACATTGAAGCAGTGAAGGAGATCTACAGTGAAAACTCTGTATCCATCAGGTGGGACTCTACTTCAGGGATGGCAGGGGACTCAGCCACTTCTTTCTGAGTTGTTAAAAGGGTAGAGGTTTTTTCTTTATGGTATGATAGGGACGCGGGTGGTCAGTGGACCTTGATAAGTTTTGAGCTTAATGATGGTGGGAGTTGTTTGGAATACTTGAGGTTGGCTGACAGGAGTAAGTAGGAAAGTATAGCCACTTTTCTTAGAAGTTCCCTCGTATCCTAGACTCCTCTAGGCTGATAGTTTCACCTTTGAGGTAAGAAGCGCTTCTGGCCTGGCAAAGGCCCAGATCATAAAAGTGGCTTCAGGCTGTAGCTAAGAACCTAAATACAGAGCTGCCTTCCACCCTTCCCTCTCCCTTATCCCCAGGCTCAGTTCTCCCTCCACCTCAGTCTCTGTTCCCTTCTTTCTCCCTTAATGAGTCTCACTTGTGGTTGCCTGTATCTCTATAGAGAATATGGAACTATTGATGACGTGGACATTGACCTCCACATCAACATCAGCTTCCTCGATGTAAGTGGTGCTGGTACCTACCAACAACATGTCTAGCTGGGCTTGTGGATTTTGCCATGTAGGCCTGGAGTCTTGTTCCTGACCGCTGTATTTGAAGCACATATTATTCATGCCTGTTTTTCCTAGATCATCAGCAGACAGTGCTGTGTGCATGTGTGTATCATATAGCGAAAACTTCAAGTCCATTCCTCTCTGTTGCTAAACTAGAAACTATTGACCTTACTCTTTTAGGAGGAAGTTTCTACAGCCTGGAAGGTCCTCCGGACAGAACCTATTGTGTTGAGGCTGCGATTTTCGCTCTCCCAGTACCTTGATGGACCGGGTAAAGGCAGTGACTTTGGGCATGTGGGTGCTCTGTGTGTGGTCTCATCCAAAGTCCTAAGTTAACTGAGGTAGAGAAAAACTAGGAGCAAGACCTGTTGGTGTAATCTGTAGGCCATTTGTAGGAGCTTTTCAGTCTCTTCTCATTGGTGTCTTCATACCTTATTGCCTGACAGTCATGCCTTAAAGGCCTTTCTGTTCCCAGATATTACTTATTCCTCCCCTTCCCCTCAACTTCCAGTATAAGTTGAGGCTATCTGAAATTGGTCAGACAGTTCCCAGAATCTACCCTCTGCCTCAGATATTTCCCTTGTCCATCATTATTGTTTAGAGTACCGTTAGAATCTGAGGAAGCTAATCCACTGAACTGGGGCTTTAGACTCCCAGGAGGATAGACATGGATACATAGTAGGAGCTTTCTCTTCTCTTTGCAGAACCATCAATTGAGGTTTTCCAGCCATCAAATAAGGAAGGATTTGGGCTGGGTCTTCAGTTGAAAAAGTAAGAACTTTGATCTTTCTGGTTATGAACATTCAGGGAAAGAGAAATGGACATGTGGATGGACAGGCAGACTCTTGAATGTTTCCCTCCAAAATTGTATTTCTGAGATATGCCCAAGAAAGACTAAAATAAATTTGGGGAGCCAAATTTATGGTTAGGTAAGGGAGCTTGTGTTTCTGGGGTATCTGGCCTTGAGGCTTCCTGGAGGTGAGAGGTGAAACTCGTCAGTACTTAGCATTTAAGGAAAAGTGCAACCCTGGAATTAGTCATGCTCATCACATTTCCTCAGAGTGGGACTCTAGGATTTCAGACAGTTTTAATTTATTGAATGTGTTGAGCACCTTGCTAAGCATTTGGTATACAATACTGAGAAGTAAACTCAGTCAAGTTCCAAATAGAGTCCAGTGGACACATGTTCTAATACAAGTGAATATGTAAGATTTAGAAAGAACACAGAGGAAGATGTAGGTGTAACTCAGTCTGGTGGCAGGTGGATGAATGAAAGGTGAAAGGGAGATGATTACTGGTTTTCAAGGATGGATAAGAGTTGCCCCTGTAGACAATGGAGTAAATAACATTTGCAAGGGCATAGTTATGTGAAGCAGCATGTGTGTAGGAAGCTTCAAGTAGTTATGTATTGCTAGTAAAATGCAAGGGGAGAATGGTAGGAACTAAAGTTAAAGCCAGAGAAGCAGGAAGGAGTCCAAATCAGAGAGGATATTGGGCTTTTGGGAGCATTGAAAGGTTTTAGGCAGAGAAAGGACACGGTCAGATTTAGTTTTTAAAAAAACATTCTAGGGCTTCCCTGGTGGCACAGTGGTTGAGAGTCCGCCTGCCGATGCAGGGGACACGGGTTCGTGCCCCGGTCTGGGAAGATCCCACATGACGCGGAGTGGCTAGGCCCATGAGCCATGGCCGCTGAGCCTGCGCGTCCAGAGCCTGTGCTCCGCAATGGGAGAGGCCACAACAGTGAGAGGCCCGTGTACCGCAAAAAAAAGAAAAAAAAAAAACACCATTCTGGTAGCACTGTGCAAAATAGGTAGGAGGGATGAGATAAGAGACCAGAACTATTTTAATAGGAGGCATTTGTAGAAGTCCATACATGAGATGATGAAAGCCTGAACCAAAGTACAACTGTGGGTAAGATTAGAGATGAGAGATAGACTAGAGAAATTTGCAGGGTTTAAAATCAATAAGACTTGAAGAATGATTTGGGTATGTTGTATATGATAAGAGCCAAGGAATAGTGGAATATTACTCTTAGGTTTCCAGCCTAGATGTCTGGGTAAATTATAATACCACTCATTTATATAGGGATTTGGAAGAAGAGCACGTTTGTGGAATGAGGACAGCTAGTTAGTTCCATTTTAAACATGTTGTTTAAAGTTAACTTTAGGATATTCCAGTGGAGATGCTCAATACAGAGTTAGATATGTAGATTTGATACTTACAAGAGAGGTTCAGGTTGAAGTTATATAGCAGTGTGTGGGTGAGACTTGCACCCAGTGTAGAATATGAGATTGCTAAAGGGCATGATAGAATGAGAAGAAAATAAAATCAAGGGCAGAACACCCTTTAACCCAGACAAAATAGCAGGAGTAGGTAGAGGAAGAAGAAACACTGAAGGTAGGTCAGAGAAATTGGAGAACAATGGGAAGAGAATAGAGTCAGAGAAGGCAAGGAGGAGCGTTTCTACAAGGAGGGCCAGATGCCAGAGAGGATGAGTAAGAGGAGAACTTAGGAGTTTCTGTTGGATTTAGCATCAAGGTGAGAGCAATTGTAGTGGAGTGGTGAAGGTAGAAACCAGAATACAGTAAGTATTCTGGAGAAGTGAGTGATTGGCAACAAAATAGAAACAATAAGTGTGGATTAAGAAATTTGGATGAGGATATAAGGGGAAGAGGGAGAGGTAGCTAGGCTGAGGTAAAGAAACTTGAAACTTTTTGTAGACTTCAGTAAAGGAAGTGACAGGAGCGGGGGATGATTGACAGATCAAGGTCCCATCAGGGGCTGAGATCTAGAGGACAAATAGAGCAATTGATCCTTAATAGGAAGGTCACCTTGTCTCCAGAGAATGGAGGGATCAAGTAAGGGTAGAAATGGAAATGGATTCTGTAGTAAGGTTGCAAAATTATGGAAGATGATATCTCATGCCTTCAGTTTTTTCTATTGAGAAGAGAGATTATCAGTTGTAGGTGAAGTTAGGAGCTTAAAGAAGGTGATAAGGATTTAGAATAATAAGGTAGAGTGATACTAGAGAGAACTGATCAAGGACAAGTGAAAGGACTGACAAGACTAGCTGAGGGCCCAGCCCAAGTTGGAAACCATAAATTTGGGGATGTAATGTTTTGCCTAACAATGTTATACCCTTCGTGTCCCTTGTCCTTTTCTTCACTATTCATAAGGCAGAGGGTGGTACTCATCACTTCTGTTCCACTTTCAGTATAGCTCTTCTTGGCAGTAAATTGCCAGGTTCACAGCCTTTGAAGACTCACCTTTGAGATCTCCCTCTAAAGGCAAAGCATCTAAGAATTTTTCTGGTCCATTAGACTAGGTAAGGGAGTGGGAATTTACCCATGAAGGTAAAGAGGTACTTTAGGACAGTACATTTCCATGTGCTAAGATTATTATCAGTGGGGTCTTGAGACACACCTTCCCCTACAACAGCTAGCTTTGCAGTCCCTGGGTCTGAATTTTAGATTAGTTGCCTTTCATAGTCCTATTTCTTGACCTGGGCTTCCCCTGCCTGAGCTTCTCTAAGCCTGTTGCTCTTTAATTCTTTAGGATCCTGGGTATGTTTACATCCCAACAATGGAAACATCTCAGCAACGATTTCTTAAAGACCCAGCAGGAGAAGAGGCACAGCTGGTTCAAGGCAAGTGGCACCATCAAGAAGTTTCGAGCTGGCCTCAGCATCTTCTCACCCATCCCCAAGTAAGTTTCTCCATGAGCTGATTATCTCTAATCACTGTAATCTCAACTAAGCCTCCACCCCACTTTCTTGATTATGTAAATTATTCTATCCTCTTCCTAGGTCCTCTAAATTCTGTACCTTTAACTACTAATACCACCCACATGGTCCTGTCCCCTATGTGTCTTTACCCTTCTGCTCCTGACCCAGTAGTCATATCTTGTCCTTTATGTAAAACACAGTACCTAGCGCATGGTACATGTTTGGAGAAATGTATGCTAATCTCTCCATCTTTACTTTCTTCGACACTTATCCTTATTCCCTATCCTAAGGAGGCAGAGTCAGAGCTAATAGGCCCCAAGTCCTTGCTCTTATGGAAGGGCGCATTGATTTATTACCTAGGTTCTGGAAATAAATATTGCTCAATTCTTTGATCCTAGGCCTACATTTATCCCCCCTGGTGCCTTCTGATCTTCCCAAAGGCAAATACAAACCCAGATTTGTAGTTTTCCAGGTGCCATTATTGACAGACAGACAGACATTAGGCTCTTTCGGGTCCAACTATTTCTTGCCTAGTAGTTTAATCACACACACACACACACACACACACACACACACACACACTAAGTGAAACAGGCATCCTCTCCAGGGTATCATTCCTTACCTGGCCTAGATGCTGCAGAGAATGACCTAGGCTTTGCCTTTGCCTGCCCTTCATGTTCCAATCTGAAGAACACATAGATAATGACATAAAAATCAAACCAGTTGTGTAGTGATCTACTTGCTTTGACAGTTTGATCCAATGGAACTTTCCTCAGATATGAGTTGCTCTTTGGCTTAGGTCATTTCATCTATTCTTATCTCCAGACCTCTTCTTTTTTTTCTTTTTCTTTCTGGTCATGCCACATGACATGAGAGATCTTAGTTCCCTGACCAGGGATCAAACCCGCACCCCCTGCATTGGAACTGTGGGGTCTTAACCACTGGACCCCCAGGGAAGTCCCTCCAGGCCTCTTCTAGTGCTCATACTGAATCCTCAGTCTCATCACTTCTCTTTGCTCTGTGTTCAGGTCTCCGAGTTTCCCTATCATACAGGACTCCATGCTGAAAGGCAAACTGGGTGTACCAGAGCTTCGAGTTGGACGCCTCATGAACCGTTCCATCTCCTGCACCATGAAGAACCCCAAAGTAGAGGTGTTTGGCTACCCTCCCAGCCCCCAGGCAGGTCTCCAGTGCCCCCAGCACGTGGGCCTCCCTCCCCCAGCATGGACCTCTCCTTTGGTACATGGCTGAGGAGGGTTTGACTTGGGTGTCAGAGGGTGGGAGGGGAAATGTGGGAATACAGCTTCTCAAAATGGGGTGGGGGTCTGGTTGTCCAGGCATCATAAACCAAACCTGGGCATGAATCATGAGTGAGTAGAATGGAACACATTTTTTAATAGTTGTGAACTTATATCTGAACAGTCTGGCAGGCTTCTCTGATAGTATGTCATGAAGCAGAGAGTCTGGGGTTGGGCATCCCACGGAGATGTCATGTATGCTTTTGTTAGGTTGTGGTTAGGACTTGGTAGTCAGCTACTTTACAGACCTATTCAACCTACCTTGAAGGGGTTTAAGGACAGGTGAGTCTTTTTTGTTTTGTTTTTTTTGAGGTGAGTCTTTTTTAAGAACCTTGGCAAAAATGTCTGAAGGTCTTCTCTGCAGCTTGGGGATTACTTAGACTGATCAGCGTTAGGGCTTAGCTACTTTAAGAGAATTTTAGGTAGTGGGCGTGAGTGAGGTCTTTCTAGTCACCAGCTTCATAGGAGGTTCACGGAGTCTGTCTTTTTCCTCTCATCAGGTCAGTGGTCACTGCAAAAACATCCCCACTCTGGAATATGGATTCCTTGTCCAGGTAATCAAGTCCAAAGATTCATTCCAAAGCCTTTTCCCCTGTTTTCTGACCCATCTGATCCCCTAACATCTCCCAGCTCTTCAGTCAGTTAGCAAACATTTCCTGAACTGTTCTGCTTTCAGAACTATACTGAGTGTTGTGTGGATAGGAGAAAAGAAGGCATAGTTTCCACCGTCAAGAAGCTTATAGCATTATTGGGAAGACAACGCTTATAGACCACTTACGATCAAGTGCCAAATGAGACATTGCAAATGTTAAGTGCGCTGGTGCCAAGATGAGAGAAGGATTGACACTGATTTTCTTATGATCCCGCACATCCTTGCTCAAGTGGGCTTCACTTTTCCTCACAAACTTTCACTGCTTAGCCGCTTCTGGTCATTTGCTTCTTTTTAAACCCTCTTTATTTTCCAGACATGGTTTCACTTTTTTTTTTTAATTTATTTATTTTTATTTTGGGCTGCCTTGGCTCTTTGTTGCTGTGCACAGGCTTTTCTCTAGTTGCAGCAAGCAGGGGCTACTCTTCGTTGCGGTGCGCCAGCTTCAGTAGTTGTGGCACTCAGGCTCAGTAGTTATGGCTCGTGGGCTCTAGAGCACAGGCTCAGTAGTTGTGGCGCACGGGCTTAGTTGCTTCGTGGCATGTGGGGTCTTCCTGGAGCAGGACTCAAACCCGTGTCCCTTGCATTGGCAGGTGGATTCTTAACCACTGTGCTACCAGGGATGCCCCATGGTTTCACTTTTGCGTCCCCATTATCTTTGTTCATGTCATTCCCTCCACTGACCTTTCTCACTATATCTGCCTATTGGAGTCAAGTCTCAGATGCCAGCTTCCATAAAATCTTCTCTGTTACTTGAAGTGTATTAGCTGGAAGTGTGTCTCCTCTCATTGAACTCTTTTGATGCTTTTTGTTTTATATGACACTGATGTGTCAGGTGCCATATGCTGCCTTGAATTGTAATTAATTTGTGTACATACCACATCTTCTCTGTTGGAGTATGGGGTCTGAGAAGACAGTCTTTTATGTTATTGAATAATCAAGGAGACCTTTCACTGAGCTAGGTGCATAGTAGGCATTCAATAAATCTGCATTAAATGAATGAATAAAAGCCCTTGCATGTCCATTTACCATCCCAAAAGTTTGTGAAATGGGAGCAATTTGATTTATACACAAAGTATACATGGTTGCAAAAGCCATGTTAAGACAGAGTGTATAAAAAATACTTTAGGAAAAAAAAAAAAACTTTAGGGGCTTCCCTGGTGGCGCAGTGGTTGAGAGTCAGCCTGCCGATGCAGGGGACACGGTTTCGTGCCCCAGTCCGGGAAGATCCCACATGCCGCGGAGCGGCTAGGCCCGTGAGCCATGGCCACTGAGCCTGCGCGTCCGGAGCCTGTGCTCCGCAACGGGAGAGGCCACAACAGTGAGAGGCCCACGTACTGCAAAATAAACCAAAAAGAAACAAAAAAAAAAAACTTTAGGATATTGCTGCATGAGCTCTGGGTTTGTGCTGTCTTCCCAGCACAGAGTTTTATCTATGGTCTTGATCAGTTTACAGGCTGATTGTTCTAGGTAGTTAAAATGGCTTCTCAGGCATCTGATCATGGACTGAATACTCACTTGTCACATGGGGGCAATCTGTAATTACTACAACTAATGTTAATAGTTTGATTAGTACTTGTTTATAAACTACTTTCACAGAAATCATCTTTTTACTCTCAGTGCCTTTGTGAGGTGAATAATGTCCACTTTGTAAATGAAGAAACCAAGGCTCAGGTTAATTGACTTGCTGAAAGTTATATATGGTACTAAGTAGTAGGGGGGAATCTTAACCCAGGTCTTCTACCATGGCTGATCTTATTTTTATTATACTATATAGTCTTAGCTCTAGAGTTAGGCTATCAGTTTAACTAAGTGCAGGATCCAAGAACAGATTCTACCTTAGGCACAGGGCTGGGAGGTAGGAGAGTAACTGGAAAAGAAGTTCAGATTATTTCCTACATCTGGGTCTGGGCTTCCAAAAGATAAGTAGAATCTCTTCTCTCCTCAGATCATGAAATATGCAGAGCAGAGGATTCCAACATTGAACGAGTACTGCGTGGTGTGTGATGAGCAGCATGTCTTCCAGAATGGGTCCATGCTCAAGGTATATGCCTCTATTTCGTGACCCTCTTTCTTGCACCCTTAGCTGAGGCCCCTTAATTCCTCATCTCTCCATTTTTCCTTTCTTCCTGGATCTATGGTAAAGGTAGAATTCTGTCCACACTCCTTGAGACTCTAGAAATAATTGTTTTTCTCAGAAAGCAAATCTCAGCAGTCCTATTTGGAAAGATGAGGATATGTGAATATCAATCTAGAGTTGTCTGAGATCAGGCACCCCTCTTGCACTATGATACCTTATTATTGGACACCTCCTGCCACCACCATCTCTTTAATATGTCCATTCAGCCAGCCGTCTGTACTCGTGAACTGTGCGTTTTCTCCTTCTACACCTTGGGAGTCATGTCTGGAGCTGCAGAGGAGGTGGCCACTGGAGCAGAGGTATGGGGGAGGGAAAAGCTGCTGGGGAATTGGGATCAAGAAAGGCTGGGGAACACAGCAGTTTCACTGCTTGGAATTTAATCTCCAGAAATGCTTTTCTATGTAAGGATGTTCACTATAGTATAAAAAAACCCCACTATAGTGGGTTTTTAAAAATATTTTACTTATTTATTTTTTGGCTGCGCCACGTGGCTTACAGGATCTTAGTTCCCCGACCAGGATTTGAACCTGTGCCCTGGGCAGTGAAAGCGCAGAGTCCTAACCACTGGACCTCCAGGGAATTCCCTAGTATTGTTCATAATAGGTTTAAAAAAAAAAAATGGATACAAGCCCCTCTGTATAGGGTCCAGTTAAAGAATGATGGTATGTCCTTTGCAGTAGAAATTTTTGGATAGAAAATTATAGCATATATAAAAAAGAAAACACAACAGTATGTATAATACAATTCTTTTTTTTTTATTGCCTATATAATAAAATAACAGTTTCTGTAGGGAAAATATCTGGAAGAATATACATCAAACTTAGCAGTAGTTACCTGTGAGGAGTGAGATTTGGGGGCAAGGGGATGATTTTTCTCTTTTTTTAATCACCGTTTTAAACATTGTTCTTGAATTTTTATAATGAGGTTATATTTTCTAATGAAAAAGTCATAAACATTTGTCTTTTTAATTTTATTAAAATATAGTTGATTTATAATGTGTTAATTTCTGCTTTAGAGCAAAGTGATTCAGTTATACATATATATACGTCCATTTTCATAATTCTTTTCCATTATGGTTTATCAGAGGATATTGAATATAGTTCCCTGTGTTATACAGTAGGACCTTGTTGTTTATTCATTCCATATATAATAGTTCGCATCTGCTAATCCCAAACTCCAAATCCATCCCTCTTCCACCCCTCATATTCGCTTTTAAAAAGAGAAATGCTGGGCTTCCTTGGTGGCGCAGTGGTTGAGAGTCCACCTGCCGATGCAGGGGGACACGGATTCGTGCCCCGGTCTGGGAAGATCCCACGTGCCGCGGAGCTCCTAGGCCCGTGAGCCATGGCTGCTGGGCCTGCGCGTCCGGAGCCTGTGCTCCACAACGGGAGGGGCCCGCGCACCGCAAAAAAAAAAAGAGAAATGCTGAGAACCTCCAGAAGGTAGGCCTGTGCTGGGTACTGTGTGACTCCCAGCACTGGGAAATCATTTAGCTTTTGCCCCCTTTCTCTCCTTTCTCTTAAGGTGGTGGATCTGCTGGTGGCCATGTGTAGGGCAGCTTTGGAGTCCCCTAGAAAGAGCATCATCTTTGAGCCTTATCCCTCTGTGGTGGACCCCACTGATCCCAAGACTCTGGCCTTTAATCCTAAGGTATAGTTGCTTGGGAAGAAAATCAGGACTCAGGAACAAAGGTGTTAAAAGACAGTGGAAGACTTTGGGCTGTCATTCCAACAGCTTGGAATAAGGGGACAGAAGAAATGGAGCACTTGTTTCTTGGGAACTCTTGCTTTAGCCGTTTTAGTGAATAAATAACTAAACATAACTAATAATATAAGATAAATAATAACTTCTGAGTTTCTCAGAAGAAGGGGAGAACGATTAATATTAGTTATGTTATGATAGGGAATAATACAGACTTTGGAGCCAGACAGACCTTGATTCCATTTGAGGTTCTGCTACTCCCTAGCTGAATGGTGTTAGGCAAATCACTTAACCTTTCTGAACCTCAATTTCCTTATCTGTAAAAAGGAGATAATATCTACTGTTATAAAAATGGGAGATAATATATATAAAATATTGTATAAGTTAGGGTTCTCTAGAGAAACAGAACCAATTGGAGATGTTTAGAGAAAGGAATTTATTGTAAGGAATTGGCTCATGTGATTATGAAGGCTGAGAAGTACCAGGATCTGTAGTGGGCAAGCTGGAGATTCAGAAGAGCTGATGGTGTAAGTTCCAATCCAAAATCCAGCAGGCTCGAGATCCAAGAAGAGCTGATTTTTCAGTTCCAGTCTGAAAGTAGGAAAAGACCAATGTCCCAGCTCCAGGCAGGCAGGCTGGAGAAGTTCCCTCTTACTCAGCTGTTTTGTTCTATTCAGGCCTTCAGCTGATTAGATGAGTCCCACCTGAATAGGGATGGCAGTCTCCTTTACTCAGTCTGCTATTCAAAGGTTAATCTCCTCTAGAAACCCATTCACAGCCACACCCAGACACACCCATGGCCCAAATTGACACAATTGATGATTGACAAAATTAACCATCACAAGTACCCAGCACAGTGCTTCACTATTACTCTCATTGCTATGTATCAGGCACTATACCAGGTTCTTTACATACGTTATTTAATCTTCAGGTCATCTCTCTGAGGGTAGTGGGAATTTTTATCATCACTTACATACAGGGATTCTGAGGTTCTAAGAGGTTAAGTAACTTACCCTATTACTCTCAGCTAGTAAAAAAAAGAACTAGTATGTGAGTCTAGAACTTTTTGACATTAAATCTGTGTTCTTTCCATGACATACTATGCTGTTTCCCTGGGACCTAGAATTCTTTTGTACATCTGGCCCCTCCTTTTCATCATATCTTACTCTCCTCCACTTTTGTTCATCTGGTTCTTCTCTTCCCATTGATTCCCCACAGAAGAAGAATTATGAACGACTTCAGAAAGCTCTGGATAGTGTGATGTCCATCCGGGAGATGACCCAGGTATTCTACCCTCTGCCTGTCGCCTGCCTGCCCACTCAAGTGCCCTGTTCTGTTTGAAATTCATGCAAGTGGAGTGAAGATGTAGAGATGCTACTCAAATCCCTCACTGTATTCTCTTTAGTTTTCCCTCTTTAGCCTTCCCAGTCTTTGTTCTCTGTTTTGTTAGCTCTGTTACTCCTATTTCTCACTCCTTATGTCTCTCTCAGCCTTTACCTCTGCTGCTAATTCCTTCACAAGTTGTTCCTATTTAATGTTTTTTCCATAATTCTTAGGGCATTAGAGAAGTGAGGGAAAGACCTCTGTCCAGGGTTGGGAGGGTGAGGAGGGGGGCTTGGAGGTAAGGAACTAGACCCAGGGGCCTACATCTTCTATCCTTCTAGGGGTGGGGCAGCCACATGGAGCAGTGACCATCCTTTGAATCAAGGCTGTCTCTCACCAGACTTCCCCACCCCTCGTCTGCAATCTCTGCATGAATAGACATTCATTTGTACTCACATTTACAGGTGGGCCTCTTCTCAGCAAATCCTATATATCACAGTTCAGATTAACACATAACATACACCCAGGAGGGATGATTTACTTGTCAGAAGGACTGTTATGTTTTATGTAAAGTTTTACCACAGGATTCCTTAGCCTAATCTTTCTGGGACATTGATTTTATTTATTTATTTATTTTGATTTATAATCAACTTTTTAGGGCTGTAGGAATTGCATAAAATGAGGGAGACCCACCTGCATGTTGTTTTGTAAGCATTTTCGGTCATTTTCATATTTATTTATGAGTCTTCCCAACCTGACTGGGGTCCTTGAGGGTGGGAACCCCATCTCCTCTTGGTTTGGTATGGTCTTCAGTGCCTACCTTGCCCTGGGCCCCTGATAGTCTGTGGAAAGTGGGAGGGCTCCCATCTCTCCTGGGAGATAACCTTACGGCCATTTTCTTACAGGGCTCATATCTGGAAATCAAGAAGCAGATGGACAAGCTGGATCCCCTGGCCCATCCTCTTCTGCAGTGGTATGAGTAGAATGGTTCATCCTTTGGCGGGTGGGGGAATGGGGCATAGTGTCGGACATGGAGCCTACACCTTCTCTTAGAGGTGGTTTCAGCATCCTTCCCAAGGTTATAGATATTATGGCTGCTCTTTCTTGGGTTTTACTGATACACCTGCCCTTGACAGGAACTCAGATCCTACAAAGAGCCCACAAATTCTAATGTGATGTCTCAAGTTCTCTTCAGGTGTTTCTTGTTTCCCAGTAGGTTTTTGAGTGCTGCTTGCATGTCGGAATTAACACTTCATTTCAGTTAGGGTTTCTATGCATGCAGAGAAGTCTGTCTCCCTCTTCTGTGCCCTTTCCATATCTCAAGCCCTTCCTTGTTGATGTGGACTGTCCAGAGCCTTGAAGCACTATTATTACTCCCTTCTCCTAGCAAAGGTTCTGACCTTTCTCTACTTCCCTCCACCCCTTGCCCTCCCTCCCTGATCTTGATTTCTGTTCTCTTGATTTCTCTTCTCTTTTCCTGACATAGCTTTCCCCTTCTAGCTTACTTCCTTCTGTCTAGTCAGCCTTTGACATTAGTACTTTCTCAATGCAACATGCTCCCTCTTAGTATGAGGAATGACCAGGCATAGACCATCCAGGATGGCATCACAGGTACATGAGTGAAGCACAAAAGAAAAACACCATGTCCACTATAAGAGATAATACTCCCTTGCTGAGCCCTCAACAGTTTATGCCTTTGTTCTCTCCTATCCTCTAAGTTCAGCCTACATATGGCCCAGTCTGTCCCCAAATCCTCAGGAAGTTTGTTCTAGTTTCTTCTGTTCTTTTTCTGCAGCTCAAACAATAGCTTTCCATTCCCCTCATCTCTGAGAGCCTTCAGCCTTCCTTTGAGCTCAGGCAGGATGGCTCCTGAGCCCCAGTTCTAAGTTTCTAAATCCCAAGTGTAAGTTGTCACCATTCTAATACAGACCCTACCTTTCTAACTTTTTTTGGTAGCTGACCTCTTGTGCTGACCTTCTGTTCTATCCTTTTCTCTCCCTAGATGTAGCAGCCCACCTCCCACTTCTCTCTTTCTTTCATCCATTGTGTTTACCCAGTAACTTGCTGGTCCCTGGTCAGTAACTTCGCTTTTACATTTTTATACACAAACATTACCACCCACAGGAATATCCAGATAGTGTCCTGGACTCAAACAGCCCTGGAATCCTTGCTTGTTCTCCCAGGGGCAGAGCAAGGCTGCTACTTTGTTCAGGATGGCTTAACCACACACTTATTCTACCTTTTTGTTTTTTCTCTGTTTTGTCCTAGGATCATCTCTAGTAACAGGTCACACATTGTCAAACTACCTCTCAGCAGGGTAAGTGACCATTCTCCCTCTAAACACTAAATTTCTGGTGAGGGGCAGGGAGGGGCTTCAAACCAGCTAGCTGAATTGGTCCTAGACCTGCCTGGTTGGGCTTGTCTCAGTAGTCTTTGGGCCTACACATATTTCCTTTCTTTGGGGTCAGTGCAAGCCTAGTTTGCTCCCTTCCCTCCCTGATCTCCATTTCTGCTCTGTTTTCCTGACCCCACCCCCACCCTGGGCAGCAGCTGAAGTTCATGCACACCTCACACCAGTTCCTCCTGCTGAGCAGCCCTCCCGCCAAGGAGGCTCGGTTCCGGACCGCCAAGAAGCTCTATGGCAGCACCTTTGCCTTCCAGTGAGGAGTGGGGCGGGGCTGGGGATGGGTGCTGGATAAGGCAGAAATAATGTAGAGGGATGGGAAGGCAAGTTCACTTGAGGCATATGAGTTTGTGTTATCTATGTCCATCAACCAATCAGTCAACAGATACTACATGCTATTGTGGTAGGTGCTGTAGAGGATAAAGATACGTAAGATATGGTCTTTACTCTCAAGCCACTTGTGATGTAGTTGAGGAGAAATGACTTTTACATATAAAAATATGTGGTTGAAGGAACAGATTATAGCAGGGATAGATTTGAAAGCTACTTTGAAGGAAATCAGCAATTTATGCCCAGTTGTGAGAGGAGAGAGAGAAAAAGAGAGATTAAAGGTAACTTAAAGGGAGTTGGTGGTACCCTTTCCTTAAAAGAGATGTGAACTCATTACTGGAAGCCATATTTGGGATCAGTGATAATCGTGTTGAGTTTGAGATGAATTTGTTTAATTTGAGATATCAGGATAAAAGGCAAATGAAAATACTGAACCAGCAGTTGAGGATTTAGGATGGGACTGTTTGAAGTGTGGGAGAGAAGAGGAGACTGTATATTAAAATGTAAGGGTTAGCCACACACACACACATCTTGCATGCCTGTGACTATATCCATGTGCATATCCATTGCTAGGTTTATTTGTGTCCATCTTCATGTCCTGTGAGTGTGAGAATGGGTGGGAGTGGCAGTCTTGAAAGTGCTCCTGGGAACCTCATTCCATGAGGAGACATATATTCTACCCTGCCTTACAGTGGGTCCCACATTGAGAACTGGCATTCGATCCTGCGCAATGGGCTGGTCAATGCATCCTACACCAAACTGCAGGTGAGGCTGTGCCCCTTTTCCCTTTCTCTCCACCCCCCTCTCTGCCCCACTCAGTTTTGAAGTCTACTCTAGAGTACTCAACTGTTTTTGCCTCAGTGTCCTCAAACCTAGCCTCCCGTGAGGCTTCGCTAGGGAGGAAGTTGAAACTATATGTATAGAATGAACGTGGCTGTTGTATTTTGACCCTAGCCTGTGTTTTTTGGTGTTTTTAGGAATGGGCATATAGCTGTAGGTAGAAATAATAAATTGCTGATTGCAGCCACTGTGATAAATTAACTTGTTAGAGCTTTTCAATATATGTGACTATTCATTCAGATAGTTGATATAGGAGACATTTCTTTGCCCTGCAAGACTCCAAGGAATAGTTATTGTTCCTCCTCCTGACTGCCTGTTCTGCATTCCTTTTTGGAGGGTGGGGATCTGCATATATACCAAGGCCTAGGGACAGGAGCATGTCTTCTGAGGAACTGACTCAGTGGCTCTGCCACTCCTCACTCTCCACGGCATAAATATCTACTATTTCACAGGCAAAGGGGTTAACTTGCATCCACTTTTCAGCCAATCAGCTTTTCAAGAGTAGGTGCCTAAAGTTATCTGAGCGAGTGAGAAGATTAAATGGAGGGACAGAGGGCTGGATAAGCCTTGTAGCTGCCTAATACACAGCCACGGGTGGGCCCAGGCTCATATTGCTCATCCTGGTGTTTCCCTGCAAGCTGCATGGAGCAGCCTATGGCAAAGGCATCTACCTGAGCCCCATCTCCAGTATTTCCTTTGGATACTCAGGTAAGAAATAATCTGTGGTCACATTGACTCTATTTACATTGCATCCATTTTGTGAATACATAATCCTATGCTGTCTCCTCTTCCATCATGGACACTTGGTCTGTGTCAGCTCTCTCCCCAGTCATGGATACATAATCTTTCTCTGTTTTCTCTCATTAGGAATTTAGATTCTTTGCAAGTTGAGGCAAACTATCTCCCTTTCTCTTAGGTATCCTCTTCTCCATGGGGATGGTTTTATTCATTGTGGGGCCTTGGTCCTGGGAGTGGGTTAAGGAATAACTGGGAAATGAAACTAGGCTCTTCGGAGAACACATTTTTGGTGTTGGCATTAGCCTGTCATTATAGATTGTGTGTGTACACACCACGTGCATGCGAGTTTATATATGAATGCACTTGAAGGCTTGAGCCCCTTCCACTGGCTTACATTTCTGAAGACATTGTTCTCCTCCTTGTCAACCACCTTTTAAAATTTAAACTATGTATAATTATACACTCTTATATTAGTCACGTTGAATGCAAGAGGAAGCATTTTATTCCAAAGATAAGGCATAAACAATGTCCAGATTCTAGTCAGGAGATGAGTTCAGCTTCGTCCAGCTCAGAAAACGAATCTGACTTAGCTCTCTCATTGTTTCAAGTTTATGTCGGAGTTCCTTTTCAGTCTTCTTTTGTTCTTGTTCTGTATAGTCTCTATATAAAAGTGAGCCACCATATAGTTGCATGTCTACCATATGAAGGGGCCAGTGCTAGATTTTTATAAATTACTATTTAGTATTCTCCATTAATTGTAACTGTTATAAAGATAACACTTAGTTCCAGAATAATAGAACTAGAAAAGTCTCTAACGACAGAATAAACCAAACAAAGTAGAAGAAAGGAGTTAATATAGGTAAGAACCAAAATCAGTGAAATAAAAACAGGTACAACAGATAGGCTCAAAAAAGCCAAAAGATGATTCTTTTAAAGAACTAACAAAACAGATAAACCTGGCTAGATTGATTAAGAAGAAAAAGAGCACAATTAAATAATACTATGAATGAAAAAGGGAATATAACTATAGATAGAGCAAAATTTTAAAAGCTAATAAAATTCTGTCAACTTTATGCCAGTGATTTGAAGACTTTGTCAAAATTGATAAATTCCTAGAAAAATATAACTTAACAAAACTGATTCAAGAAGAAATAGAAAGCCTGAATAGCTCTAAAATTGTAAAATACATTGAAATAGTAGTTTCAAATTTGCCACAACAAACAAAAAACTTACCAAACCCAGATAATTTTTTTTTAAACATCTTTATTGGAGTATAATTGCTTTACAATGGTGTGTTAGTTTCTGCTAAACCCAGATAATTTTACAAGTGAGTCTTAAGTCACACTTTCAAAGAACAAATTATCCCAGTCTTAAACAAAATCACCCAGAGAATAGAAAAAGATGGAATTACAAATCATAAAAGATTGGTAAATTTGACTTTATTAAAACGAAAAGCTTCTGTTCATCAGAAGACACCTTAAGAAAGTGAAAACGCAAGTTACAAACCAGAAGACATTTGTAACACATACAACTATAAAAGATTAGTAATAAAGATGCGTTTTAAAAATTCTTACAAATTAGAAAAAGACAACCCAATAAAAAAAAAAGGCAAACAGCATGAACAGCCATCTCACTGAAAAATTACCAAAAAATATGAGCAGCTGCTCATCCTCTGTTAATCAAGGAAGTAAAAGCAAGACCGTAATCACTTACCATGTAGCATCTACGTGGATTCACAAAAATTAAAAAATCTGATAATACCTCTGATTGTACCAGAGGTTGCAGATAAGCAGGATCTGTTTTATCACTTACGGGAATATAAATTGGTACGACCACTTCGGAAAACATTTGGTGTTAAATTTCATAAAGCTGAGAAATTTTATCCTTGTGACCCAGCATTTTCATTTCTGCATATGTGCACCCAAAGGTGTGTACATGAATGTTCAGAGTAATATTGTTTGCAACAGCAAATCTTAGAAACAACCCAAGTGCTCATCATCAGGAGAATGGATAAATACATTTTAATATATTCTTACAATGAATTATTATTCATCAATGAAAATGAACCAACAGTGGCATTCAGCAACATGGAAAAAAATGTTGAGTAAATAATAGTTGAGTAAAAAAAAAAAAAAGGCAATCCCAGAGGACTACTGTATGATGCCTTTTTTATGTTGCTCAAAAATTAAAATTAGGACTTACCTGGTGGTGCAGTGGTTAAGAATCCGCCTGCCAGTGCAGGGGACATGGGTTCGAGCTCTGCTCCGGGAAGATCCCACATGCCGGGGAGCAGCTAAGCCTGTGCACTACAGCTACTGAGCCTGCACTCTAGAGCCCACAAGCCACAACTACTGAGCCCATGAGCCACAACTACTGAAGCCTGTGCGTTTAGAGTTTGTGCTCTGCAACAAGGAAGCCACCGCAATGAGAAGCCCACACACCACAATGAAGACCCAATGCAGGCAAAAAATAGATAATTAATTAAAAAAATTAAAATTATTTAGCTATGTGTGTGTGTGTGCATGATAAAACTAAAGAAAATGGTAACTCAAAATTTGGGATAGTGGATACCTCCCAAGTGGAGGCAGATAGTTGGGATAGAGTTAGGAGCACTTAGATGTAAGTCACTGTTAATGTTTTAGTTCTTGGATTTCGTTCTTAGGTCTGTAGGTATTCATTGTCCTATTAAATAAATGATAGTGTGTTGTGAACCAAAGGTTATGATTAATCCAAGAAGGGTAAGGGCCCAGTGAATATATATTTATTGAACGTGTGAATGAATCTTATTCTTTGTGCCTGGGGTCCACAGTCAGGGTGGGATCAGGGTACTCTTTTGACTTTGTCTAGGTTCCACAATTTTTATCTTTGTCCCAGCCTGAGCCTCCCTCTAATTAAGCTCTAATTCTAAGTAGTGAGATCCTCCTGGCTTTTACTGCCCACAAAATTCTTTCTTCTTGTCTGTTTTCTCCCTGTTCTCTCCCTCTCTCCTCTCCCATTGGCCTTTGTTTATTACTGAGTGCCTGAATACCTTTCGTTATTAGATGGAGCCAGGAATCTCTATTGACTTCTTAACTTTCTTCTTCATGTACTGATAACGTAAAAACATCATATAGCACCATCCTTCTCCCTCCAAAGGTCGATTTGATTATAGATACAAAATACCTTATGCTTTTACTACTGGAATTATAGGTCATCTTGTCCAGTCTCTTATTACTTTACAGGTAAGAAAGTAGATACACAGAAAAGATAAATGACTTTCTTAGGGTCACACAGATCTAAGTAGCAGAGTTAGGACTGGAATCCAGTTTTCCTAACTTCTAGGCCAGTGTTCTTATCATTATATTGTATTCACAGGGTAGGCTTTGCTTGAATGACTGAGTCTGAGCGCCCCATAGATATGTGAGAGTCTCTGATACTGGGTGAGACGTGTGTAAATGTCCAAGTTATTTTAGTTAACTCCAGCATTTGGCCAACTCTGTCTTCTTTGTATGTTTCCTTCCACCCCTTTCTGCTCTGGTTTTCTCTATTTTTCCTCAGGGTATCTGTAGCCTAGTGACATTGGGTGCCCTCTGGGGGTCATTGTAAATAGAGAGCATTCATTTGACTAGCGGAGCCCCTAATGCCTTGGCCATAGTGAGCAGGTTAAAATGAGGGACAGTGGGAAAGGAGATGGTAAACTCCATCTATGTGTTTAGTCGTGTTTAGAAGCTTCTCACAAGTGTATACTCTGGACACAAAGCAGATTATTCTGGCCTCCAGGTTCTCAGGGTGTCTGGTCTCAGGAAAACTGACAAAGATGATTGGGTCATTATGGTCAGGACAGTGTGCAACAGGATTGGGATGGGACAAGATTTGGATTATATCATAAGGGCCATCTCTAAGACCAGCCATAGAAATCAGATTGTTCTCTCTTAACATCTGGGATAGAACCTAAATGGGAATTTCACTCAGAACCATGCACTGAAATACCCAGGCTGAGAAAGTCATCATGTTTGGATACAGAGCTAAACCTAGTTAAGGCTAATGGAGAAGTTGTAAACAGAGGGGTGGTGGGTGTCCTGTAGGAGAAAGAAATTGGCAATTCAAGTCTTGAGGCTCTCATTGCCCTAAATTTTGTTCGGGCAGTAAATCTGTCACGGGGCTTCAGTGTGAGTGCATGATGAATTGACAGCCTGAGCAGTGAAGAATGTCAGTCCAGTGGTTATCATCCCTACTTCTATACTGTGGCTATCACAAAACCAAGACTTGCAGCAGTGTGGAGTTAGTAATAATAGAAAGTTCCAGGGTGGACTGGTGAGATAAGTGCCCTGCTTATGGCCTGCAATGATAGCATCATTTCCCATCCTCATCCGTCTCCCTCTTGGGTCTCATGGTCTCATACACAGACTCATTCCTGACTGTGATAAGGCTGGGCCTGTGATAAAGCTGAATACAGAGACTGAAGTCCTAATCATAGGCCAGAAAGAGTTGGGAATAGGGGCACACAAGCACTGTTGCACATCTAAGTAGGAAGAATCCAGAATGAATCTATAAATGTTATAAACAGGGCTATTCAGTGAGGGGTAAAGATGGCGGAGGATTTATGAATTTAGATAGGGTGAAAATGAGTGAATTGGCACCTCTTCCTCAAGTCTGGGAGGACTTTCTGAAGGAAGCAGGACTCTTGAAGGTAGTTGCCATTGTGGTTACCTGTGGGAAATTATTCATCACTTAACTGCTCTGCTTTTTCCCTTTTCTCTGAATGACCCTGGTCAGAGCTTTTTATGTAACTTTGAACTAGAGCAGATCTGACTTGCTCTGCTTGCTTCCTCTCCACTCATTTCACTCAGCCTGGCATTTGACCAACTGAGGTGTTGATGTCACCACTCTTCTAGGCCCCTCATTCCTGACTCATTTCTTGTGTTACTCCCTGTCTTAGAACCCTTCAGTGATTCCCAGATGTTCTCAGGATAAACTCCATTTGCTTTAACATGGCCTATTAGGCCTGCTTGATCTTATCCTACCTTATCTCTTCCACATCATCTCTTACCACTTCTCTGCCATCAACTAAGCTGGTACAAACTAAGGCACACTGCTTTGTCTTTCCTCCAGGCCTTTTATATCCTATTATCTCTGCCTAGAATACTTCTTCCCTCTTCCTTTAGCTAACTCTTCCTAATCCTGTAGTTCTCAGCATAGCTGTCACCAGGAAGCCTTCTTCAAACCCCGAGGCTAGGTTAGTTCTCCTCTGGCTCACACAGTGCTCTATATTCTCTCCATCATAACCCTTACCACGCTCTGTTGTAATTATTTGTTCCTTTCCTGTAATCTCCATCAGACTAAATTCTGTGATGGCAGATACACTGTTTGCTTTATTCACTGCTGTATCACCAAGCGTCTCTAGCTCAGTGCCTGGCACATAGTAGGCACTCGGTAAATATTTGACTAAGGAATGGGTGAATGAACTGGTTTGTTTTTCTGTGACAGGAATGGGAAAAGGACAGCACAGGATGCCCTCCAAGGATGAGCTGGTCCAGAGATATAACAGAATGAATACCATCCCCCAGGTATTATTAGTTGCCGTTGCTCCACTGAGGCAGGACCCTTCCTCTGGGATAAGTTTAGGCTACAGAGATGGATGGGGAAACAATGGTGGTGGTGGAGGTGGTGGTGGAGGTGGTGGTGGTGGTGGTGGTGGTGGGTGGTTTAAAGATCATTTGAAGGAATCAGATATGTTCTAAGATGAACACATTTCTAGAGTCATCTGTGGCCTCAGTCATAAGTATGAAAGCAGAGACTGAGTTTAAATCCAGTGACATGAAAACGTAAAGATGGAAGCCTGGACTCATCCAGATTGATTATGGAAAGCAAAAATTTCAGGGGGGTGGCTGGATATCCCAATCCCCATCCCCAACCATTACCAGCTAACTAGCCTCTCTAGGGAAAGCTATAACCATCTACCTGGCTCTGCTCTCCTCTTCCAGACCCGATCCATTCAGTCAAGGTTCCTGCAGAGTCGGAATCTAAACTGTATAGCACTTTGTGAAGGTAGGTATCTCACCCAGTCCCTGTTTTTCTGGGTCCCCAACCTTTATTTCTGGTGCAACTTTGGCACATGATCCAGCCAAGGTTGATGTTGAAGCATCATATCTTCCCTTCCCTGCCTGGACTCTCTGACCCAAGCATTGTATGTATAACTTCTGGCCCTTCTCTTCCCAGTGATTACATCTAAGGACCTCCAGAAGCATGGGAACATCTGGGTGTGCCCTGTGTCCGACCATGTCTGCACACGGTTCTTCTTTGTGTAAGTCTAGGAGGGTTCCTTGGGAATTACTTGGAGGAGTGAGGGTGAGAGCATAATGATATGTGACTACTGGGAAAGTCTGTTTCTGTTATCAGAGACTTGTCCCTGGCTACCTGAGTGGAGCTGGCACTGGGACTTTCCCCTTGGAGGATAGGGATGGGTATAGATAAAGGTCTGTTGAGAGGAAACCAGATAAGCTGAATCTCTTCCACCCTAAAGAGTATCAAGAAAGGGTTTTGACTTCTTGGATGGGATGGCCACACCTCTAAATGCAGTTCCATTGGTTGACATTATTCTGGTATTGTTCTCTCTCTTATGCTCACACTTGCCCTATCTTTGGCAGATATGAGGATGGTCAGGTGGGCGATGCCAACATTAATACTCAGGACCCCAAGATACAGAAGGAAATCATGCGTGTGATCGGAACTCAGGTTTACACAAACTGAGGGGGCCCCAGCCCTCGTACCACCCCCGTTCCCCCAGGATCCACCTGCCCTCATAAAAGGGTTCAGGAGCGGCAACCGAGGCTGCCCTGAGGAATCAAGAGGCCATTACCAAGGGGCAGGAAAAGGACAGAAGAGGCGGCCTTCATGGTGGAGACTGACCCAGGAACCACTCCACATTTGGATGGCCCAGACTGACTCCCTACCCGATTTTCCCAGTTGACTTCACCCTGTTTGTAAATAAAACAATAAAATGGAAGGTGCTGTGGATTGGATATGATCACTGTGGTCTGACTAACCTTGGCCCAGCACCTGCCCCAAGCCCCCAGATGCGGGTGGGGGTGGGGAGAGTGGAATATCATGAGGGTTGGGACTATTTATGTTGGATGGAGTCAAAGCTAAGTCCATCTAGTATAGTATACTACAGATCTGTCAACATTTTAATCAACGGATTAGATAAAGGAAACTTATGCAGATGACACAAACTGAGAAGGATATAGAATACCACTGGTGACTCTTCTTCAAGGTTTAAAAGGACCACTGAGGCCAAAGCAGCTCAGATTTCCTATCCTTAGGACCTCTACGTTCTGCACAAAACCTATCCGCTCTCCCTTGCTCTGTGTCTTGGGGGCTGGGCCCTACTCTCCTCGCAGCTATTTCTTTGGGATAAGAGAGGTGGGGGGAGAGCTGGCAGGTGCAGGAAGCAGGTTGGTCTCTAACTTGAAATCTATAAAGAGATCCTAAGGAAATAAAGCCTCCCTTAATGAAACAAAATCCAGATTCTCCAAGGATAGCAGTGTGAGGGAAGACAGCTGTTTCTAGGAGACCTGTTTCAGTGAAAGCCATCTCCCTGTTGAAATTCCCACTGCCAACCTTCTGCTGGCCTTTAGGCTGTGCTCTGTGTACCTAAAACCCTAAGTTAGTTCTAAGAGACAGGTTGGATATTGCCAAATATTTTATGAGCTATTAATGAAGAAAACAGGAATATAAGCACAGAGACTACAAAAAGCATTAAACAAGCCTGGCTTTTAAGTATAGGGTTTTTTTTCTTGTTGTCGTACGCAGGCCTCTCACTGTTGTGGCCTCTCCCGTTGTGGAGCACAGGCTCCGGATGCGCAGGCTCAGCGGCCATGGCTCACGGGCCTAGCTCACTCTGCGGCACACGGGATCCTCCTGGACCGGGGCACGAACCCATGTCCCCTACATCGGCAGGCGGACCCTCAACCACTGCGCCACCAGGGAAGCCCAAGTATAGGGTTTTTTAAATTGTTATAGCTTCTTGATTTATAAAGCCTGTGCTAGGCTACCTGTTGTCTTTCATTACCTTCATCCTACCTTGGAGGTAACCTTCTTTGCCTGGGTATCTTACCAGCTTTGTAGTTAAGACTACAAAGCCTGAACTTAACATGGAAGTACCATTCTTAATGGTCCATCCCCCTAGGAGCTGTTTCTTAAACTTCTTTACCCCTTTTTTTTTTTAAAACTTGTTAATTTATTTATTTTTGGCTGTGTTGGGTCTTCATTGCTGCACGTGGGCTTTATCTAATTGCAGTGAGCGGGGGCTACTCTTCATTATGGTGTGTGGGCTTCTCATTGCAGTGGCGGAGCACGGGCTCTAGGCACGCGGGCTCTAGAGCGCAGGCTCGGTAGTTGTGGCACACGGGCTTAGTTGCTCCGCGGCATGTGGGATCTTCCTGGACCAGGGCTTGAACCCGCGTCCCCTGCACTGGCAGGTGGATTCTTAACCACTGCGTCACCAGGGAAGCCCCCTTTACCCCTTCTTGATAAAGACTGCTACATTCTGACTCTACAAGTCTCTTCCCCCATTCTGGTTTCAGGTCTAGGAGGAATTTCTCTAAGTAAATGACCCCATCAGGGAGTCCACCCTAACTGAAATTCCTTCCACGTGGGAGGACCCTTGCAGCTCACGTGTACAGTATCAGAGAGAGCTAACATTTTTCAGTTCTTATTGGGTAGGTGCTGGGCATTATGCTAAGCACCTTAATAATTTGCTAATACCTTGGCTTACTTTGTGCTTGGTATTGTTGTAAGCTCTCTACCTGTATTGACTAATATAATTCTCAAAACAAGCCTATGAAATAGATGCCATTATTCCCATTTTGTAGATGAGAAAACAGGCACAAAGGATAAGTGATTTGTCCATATTCCACAGCTAGTGACTGACAGGCAACCCGACTCCAGAGCTGCCATTCTGATTCTATGCTATATAGCCTTTCAAACTTTACAAATATTTTTTCATTTAATCCTGACAACAAAGATGAAAGATGTTTTTTTTTTTAAGAGATCTTAAATAATGTGGGTAAGCTCTCACAACTGGTTAGTGGCCATCCTGGGTTTTTAACCAGAGTTGCTCAACTCCAGGGCCTGAGCTCTTAACTCTTTTACTTTCCTGGGGGTTCTCAAACTGCTCCCACTGGTGTTCCAGCAATTGAACCTAGGTGCTTGGCTACTCAAATGTTATAACGACGTTTTTGCTCAATTTTCTGAAATTGGTAATAGACTTTTCTCATTTTTAACCATTTCTTACAGTTTTTCTTTATCAGTGGCATCTGACATAGCAAGTACTAGCAAATGATGGAATGAGAAGTGATGAACAGATGGTGTGTGTTACCAGAAAAACTCAAAAAACTTGAGCTTGCCTCATGGGACTCACTTTTTTAATAGCATATGCATACTAGTCTTTTAATGCTAATAAAATCGTAATGAAATCAAATATACCATTTTATAGTGTTCTACATAACAGCATCAGAACTTTTCGAATCTGAGAAGTTTGAAAGCCATACATAACCATATTTGAAAAAATTCAAAACATGTATGGTGTAAAACAAATCTAATTAAAACCCGCAGCATTCCTATAACAAGAATGCTTTCATTGCAAGGAAAATTGCACAGGGCCCTGAGTTTCTGGAGGGGAATCCTCCTACAGCCCGCAGTGGGAGTTGAAGGAGGATTGCCCCTTTCTCCCACCCAGGCTTGGCTGCCTTGGATGTGGGGAGGTGGAGCCTGTGAAAGCCAGATCTGAGCAAGACATCATCCTTCACCGAAGCCAGGACAACAAATACTCCACACCGTGGTTGACAGTGGCCTCCTACCTTTCACATAGTCCTGGGCTCAAGCAGCCTTACTCATTTAGACCTGGACATGCTTTGTTAGGGCTAGGGCCGGGAAAATGTTTTCCTCAATTAGTTCCAGGTGGAGAGTAGATGGCTGTGATTTCTGGATTGAGAACTTAAAACTCCTGGAGTTAAACCTTCCCCTTACCTCTCATGGTAATTTTCCATCCAGGCAGGGTGTGGCCATGACTCAGTTTGTGGTGAGGATGTGGCCATCCATAGGGGAGGAGCCTTCTGCTAGATTCGGCCTTTCATTCTGGCCAATGGGGAGAGGAAGGGAAGAGTCTGATGCTGAGTCATAACTGGGTTACTTACCAGCTTCTCACAGAATGGATTCTGAGATGGAGGTTTGGGTGGATGATGTCTCAGCTTCTGGGATCAATTTGGGAATGGCAGGGAGGAAGCTTCAGGGGTCACATAATTCCTTCAGGGTCCTTCTCCCCCAGAAGGCGGTGGGGAATAAAGTAGTTCATTTGAAGGGGCATTGGTCTCTCTGGAGTACTGTATAGATTTTTCCACAAATATTTCAGAGGCACCCTGCAAGGGGCCCAAAGATGTCACCCTTTAAGTTAAAGTATTGCCTACAAAAATTATTTTATCTAGGAGACCAAAGTCTCCTTTGTCCTAGCTGTCCTTCCTAGGATAAGTGGGTCAGGTTAACTTGTAGCCAGTGAGCATGGAGGTGGAGACTAGAAGTATGGTGCCAAGGAAAATGCGGATTATGATTGAACTGCAGTAGGAAGACTTCCTGGGGAAGGGGGCATTTGATCTATTGTTTGCTGATGCCTTTCTTTCTCGTTTTTGTAATACTTCTCATTTTATTTTATTTTTTGGCCACAGCATGCGGGATCTTTAGTTCCCTGGCCAGGGATCGAACCCGTGCCCCCTGCAGCGGAAGGGCGGTCTTAACCACTGGACCGCCAGGGAATTCCCGCTGATGCCTTTCTTGGTCTTCTAAATCTGGATTACTTTGGGGGAATAGGGTCTGCTTACAAGTTCCACTTGCATCTTGGGGAGCCTGAGCTCTGGCTACTCTTGTAGGGAAAAAGGAGAGAGCACAGGCCTCCACAGGAGTGGCTTGGTGGATAGGACTAACCCACCCTAAGGAGGCTTTGTCCTGTGATTTGTCTAGCAATTCTGGGCTAGAGAAAAATTGTTGGAGGCCATGTTGGCTGCAGCAGTACTTCCTGCACTGGAATGAACAAGGACTCCTCAAGATCTTCCCTCCTTCTAAGTGCCGATGAGGCATTTCCTCACAGCTGCATTCAGAAAACATTTTTTTTACTGTTCCTTTACCCTGGAATGGGCTTCCCATACCCATCTCTGTGGTAACCACCCCTCCAAGTCTCCCCCTCCATGAATCTTTCCCTTTCCCCCACAGACAACCTGTTCTCTCTTTATCCCCAACTCCAAAAGGCCAACTTTCTCTTCCTTCCACGATTTGTCTGGGGGATACTCTGGAATTAAGATTTTCTGCCACCCTGGTGGGCCTGAAGAGACCTTGGGAATCTGAAGGAAGGCATAGAAGAAATTACAGTCTACTTGGTCTGGCTCTGGAAAGGGCATATGAAGTCCAAAGTGATAAGCACTTCTAAATCTGACATTCAGGCCAATGGGCTGCCCTGGAAACCGTATTGGCCTGAGAGAAGTAACAGTACTATTTCAGGCAGAGGCCAAGAGGTCATGTAATGGTAAAACCTGTAACCTTACCCTGTTCACCAGGGCCAAGGCTTGTCTTTAGGCTGCAGGGTTTGGTTGGGGGTATTTGCTGACACACCCACCTCTCCAGGGACTCCAAATGACCATCAAGAGTTAAATCATTAAACTCCAGATTCTGTGATTCCATGGTCGAAAATCCAAACAGGTAACACAGCAATCTACACCCTCACTCACATCTCGTTCTAGTGAACCTAGCAGCCCCCTCTCCTATCGGGCCAGGTCTATGAGCACAGAGGAAGGACTGGCTCATGGAGGAGGAGCTAGCTTCCAGGGGAGTCTGTGTCCTCCCTCAGCCTCCCATTTCCTGTAGCCCTGGGGTTACTTGTTGCTGGGTCAAAGGAATGAAGATTTGATTCAGGAGGATGGCTCAGAGAAGGGCAAACAGTTACTTGAATTGAGAAATACGTTCTGGCACTAGTCATAAGGAAACACCTCCAGGACTAGCCAGTTCTCGAAGAGGACCCTTATTGGGCCGTGTGCTATACTCATTCACAAACATCATCTGATCAAACCCCACCCTATGGAACAAGAATTGTCTTCAGTTTACTTTTAAGGAACTGGACTCATTAAATTACAGGATATGGTCATAGGGCTAGTGAGTGGAATTGGAATTAAATATGATGGAACCTACGCTTGCTTCTGTACTCTGCTGCTTCTCAGCAAAGTAATGACAACCACCTTAAACTCTGTGACAAATTTTCACTATACATCTAATGTGAGCAAAAATATGGTGGATTAGTCTCTGCCAAAGTTTCATGGACAGCATTTTTATAACTATTGGATGATCAGTATCTGTAACTGAAGAGCAGTAGTTTGCCATCAGCTCTTCAGTTTAATACACGTGCTTTTCAATCATGGGAATACATCTAGATTTAGATCTTTAAAATGCAACATAGTCCAGCATTGGCCAGATATTGCCCCTCCAGTGTTGTTCACCACTGTACTTAGTTCACGGTTAGCTCAGGGGCCAGAGATGGCCGTTTATGCCATTCCTCTTTCTCTGAATAGGGAGGAATCTGATTCTCCCTGGTGAGGCATGGCTTTTTTTCCTCTCAGCAACTTCATGTGCTCTTACCACCTCAATAACCAAGCGTTTACTCCTATCTACAACTAAGGGGACCAGAAAGGACTTACAGAAGAAATTAAAATATTTTATCTCAAACAAATTCAGGTGGTCACCTTTTCCTTGTCAGCTTATCTGAGCTAACAGGAAAGCATAATGAAGGCCTGTGATTCAGCTGCAGGCAGGGCGTCTGCCTGAGCAGGTCACACCCTTTGGTCTCATTTTCCAGGAAAAGGAAAGAACCTAAGATAATAGTATTCACGATTTTTAACGAGGCAACATTGTATCTGCTCTCAAAACTTGCTCTCTTGAAAGATAGCAAGAGTTAACAGCTGTTTCGTTGATAACTGCTGTCATCACTTGTTATTGGCTAATTACTGGGAAATCAGAAAATGTCTTAGAGAAGAATGTAGGAAAAGCTCCAACGATAATTGATTTAAATACACAAGCTTGGAAACGGAAGTGCTTACTTCGGCAGAGATTATGGGCTCTCACGTTCTGACATTTCCTGATGGAAATATAAAAAATATTAATACCTTCTATTCACTTTCTACTCTCAGGCACTCGCTCTGCAGGACTGTAGCCCCTACATAAGTATTCACATGGTCCCAACTTCCTTCTTTGTTCTAGCCCCAAGAACAAAAGGGCCTCGTGCTCCCGCTCCATGCACACTCCGCCCTCCCTGGTTCTCCCTACCCCCGTTCCAGTGTCGGAGCCCCTCCGAAGACGGCCCAAACCTCCAACCATCCCACGAGTCTCCACCTTCCCCACCTCTGATCCCATCTCAGGCTCGCGAACCTCGGGTTCGGCTCAGTCTCCGGGGTGTGCAGTGGAGCGGGCACCCGGGCGGGGGGAGGCGGGGAGTCGCAGGGCAGGGCTGGGGGAATGCTGCCTGGGGACCCATAAATCTAGGTATCATCTGGATAGGCCAGGGCAGCTCAGCTGGGGCGGCCTGGGCCAACGGTCAAGAGAAGAGCCCTGGTCCAGCTTTCCAAATTGGCGGCAACAGGTGGACCGGGCGCCGGGGGACCGGGGGGTGGGGTGGGTAAGATCCCCGGAGCTCCGGGGGCGGGTCCTGCTGCCTCGACGCTTCCCCATTGGGCGCTGAGCACGTCAGTGCTGCGACCTTTATGTAACATGTCCTTCCGCCACGGAATGTAGTCCGCCTCTAAACGGCAACCTGCCCGCCCGTTCCGCCCCCTCAGCACTCCTGCTGAAGGTGACTGTACCCGGCGAGGACGCAGAGGGGCGGGGCCCCGCGAGCTGGGAACCAGGATTGGGTGGGGGGCGGGGCGGCGGAGGGATTGCGGCGGCCCTTTAGCTGGGATAACCTTGAGGCTGAGATAGCTGATCCCCGCACTGGAGCGACGCGCTGCGAGCCTTCAGACCTCCCAGTGGTAGCAGCGCATCCCGAGCCGGACGACGTCGGAGGTGAGCTTGGGGAGAGATTGGGCCATCCGTCCCCACCGGGGCTCCGTCGCCCCTGCCAGTGCGGAATCCTGGCCCGCCTGCGCACTCAGTGTGGCGCAGGATCCGTGGCATCTTGGATTCACCCGGTTGGGGTCTGAAGAGACGAGAAAGGGTGCTCGCGCCTAGGGCCTCCTCTTCAGAGCCCCCAGCTCCTGCTTCTTCCGAAGGCAGATGGGTCAGCCAGCCCCATTTCTGTCCCAGTCCCTAACCTTCCCCCACCCCCAGTCTGGTCCCATCCTCCCCTCTCTTTATTTCCCTCTTCTGTCTGGTCCCATCCTCGTCTTCCTCCCCTTATTCTCTCCTAATCTGATCCTTTTCTCCCTCAGTCTCCCCCCCCCACCACGCTCGTCTCCTCCCCTTCACCCTTAATACTCGCTTCTCGTCTTCATTCTGTCCGTGTCCCCCTCATTCTGATGCTTTCTTTGTAACCTCTCCTTGAAACTCCTTCTTTAGCTTCGCTCCCCCGTCCCTCCTCCATTCGGATTCTGTCCCCTCCTCGTACCTACCCCCATTCATGCCCTGGCTCCCGCCCCTCCCCCTCCTCTCTAGTCACGTTCGCTCCACCGCATCCCTCTTCTTTGCAGCCTCCTTCTCGCCACCCGCGTCCTCGCCCCTCCCCCTCTGTTCTGGTCACGTCCGCCTGCTCTCCCGCCCCCCCGCCCCTCGGTCTCCCATCTCAGTCCTGTCCCCTTCTCCATCAGAGTTCCCCAGTCTCGGGCTCTCCTGCAGCCCCGGGCCCGCGTCCCGGCGTCACCGCCCGAAGTGCAGTGGTCTGCGGATGGGCGGGCTGGCTCGCGTGCGGCGGGGAGATGCAGCGGCGGCCCGGGGCGCAGCTAGAGGGTTACGTAACTCTTGGTCTTCCCCGCTGCCGAGGAAGAAAGGGTGGCTGCCCTGTGGTGGCGCGTTCCTGTTTTGTGCCGCCTTGAATACGATGGGGCGGCCGCAGGGCTGCTCTTGCTCCTAGGAGGTTACTGGGCTCCATCCCGCCAAGGCGGGGCTGCACGTAGCGGCCCGGCACCCGCCCTGCAGAGCCCCGCCCCGCGGGATCGCGGACCACTGACCTTCGGGCCCGTTACCGGCCAAGCACCATCTCTGGCCCGACAAGCCTCCGCATGCTACTCAGAGGCCTCCTTGCGTTCGAGCCACTCACCTGGCTCCCCGCCTCTGCTTCATGTTACTTAACAGATGCGGCTGATTGTAGAGCGCAGAGGCCACGGGTTGGGGTGGGAGCAGGTTATGGGGAGAGTAGAAAAACGTCAAGAGCTTGTGTGCCACGTGCCTGCATTCACTCAATAAAAACTCGTGTGTAAAGAGCTGTTTTGGGGAGCGGCGTGGACACCAGGATGGCTAAAATGGTTATAGCCCACGGAACTCACCGTCTAATTAGGGAAAGAACATGAAAGTTATCAGTGGTAAGTGCTGTGAGGAAAGTACACACTTCCTGCTGGGGGTTGAGGGGAGGAGGCCTCACACTGGGTTTGAAGAAGCAGGAAAGCACCTTCCAGTCTGAAGGTTATTTAAAGACCCAGTAATGGAAAGGCGTCCCTTGGCTTCTTATCTGTGTCCTTGAAGCCCAGGACACTGATCCTCCTCTGCACAAATCGGCCTGATAGTTGAGGTCCGGGCATGATTGACAGAGGCATTGGGAAGTCGGAAACAGGCTTTTTCTAGGTCAGGTTTAACTCATTGACATACTGACATGAGTAACGGTGGGAGTTCAGCCTCTGGATCTGTTTCCCATGTGTAACTTGTAACATTTTTCCTCTTGATTGTTGAAAGGATTGGTTGATATATACACACCTACATGGATATATGTTGAATACTCAGTGCAGTGTCTAATCTCAGGTGAGATGCCTCCAAATGTATTCTTTTGGTCACTGAGCGCAATTACTTAAATCGTAATTGAGTGCAAGGGCTCCTCTTCTGTCTGCCATCTCCAAACCACATACTCATAGTTAATCTTTGGGAATCAGGCTCTCTAAATAGCAGACATCTCCTGGAAACCAGTCCCCTCCAAGGTCCTGGTACAGTGTTTACAGAGTAACTAATAATGTTACTCTTCAACTCTCCACTTGCTAACAGGGGCTCTTTGGTCCTCTAGACAAAGGAAGGCAGGAGGGGGGATAATTTGCAGCCTTTGGTGTTTGGCTACAAGAGTAGAAACAAACTTGGAACCCCAAGACTGAAATCTTCACCTGTTCCATTCCCACCCACTCTTGGTAGGGTTCTGGGATTTGCTCAGCCGGCTGGTTAAGTGTGAGGTTAGGATTAGAGGCAAAGGACAGTAGCTCCTTGTTGGCCGTAATGAGGGTGTGGCCACTCCCTGGGGTAGAGAGGAGGGCCTAGGTCAGGACTCTGCAGCATTGTTAGCAAATAATTTGCCCTCAGGTTGCCTGAGGATGCTGTTGGGAATGCAGTGGGCTGTTCTGAGGGGAAGAATATGTAACCCATCACCAGGTCTGTGTGTGTAGGTGGGGGAGGCTTTGAGGAAGAGGACTCAACCTTTGAATTTATCTGCTTTTAAGAGAACTCTCTTCATTGGGTGAGTGGGGAAACTGCATTGTGGTCTTTGCCGGCTTAAAAAGTCCCCTCTCCCCTTTCAGTGAGTCAAATAATGAAGCATGCATTTCCCCCAGTTAAAAGTGTCTCAACTAAGTGACAGATGGTTGGTGGAGGTCCCCAGGCTCTCTGTACTGCGCTTAGGTGCAGCATGGCAGAGCCTCATGCCCAGGTGATAACAGTCTGCACACCTATATTTCTGAGCCTCGTGCAGTGGGCATGGCAACCATTTTGGGAATACGGGTTGTAGTGGACATGAATAATGATGACTTAAAGAATGTCCTTGAACTCATTTCTGAGTTACTGGACTTGAGCCTAAGTATATGGACATTAGTCTTCTGTCTAGGGCAGCTGCTCTCACTTTAAGCACTGCATTAGAAGTAAATAATTTTAGTGTTGAATTCACAGTTTAGCCAAGAGCATTATTGGGTCTTTAAGAATTGCAGCCCCAGTGATTTGGCAAGTTTGGTAGCTGTTACTCCAGACAGAGCTAGCACCTTACGGGAGGTGCTTCTGTGCTTTGAGTATTGTGACATTAATGTGGGGTCACAGGAAAAGCCATTTTATTTCTTAAAGCTGTTTATTAATGTCGAGGCAGTGGAAGAAATAAGGAAATGGTTGAGAGCAGGAAGGTAGAAAAAAAATGCAACTCTTGATTACAAACTTGCACTACAGGGTTTTTTATTTTTCTTCAGCTTTCATGAAGGCACGCCAGGGTGTGTTATTTTGGATAAGAGCTAAGACTGAGGTGAAGGTAGGGGGAGATGACTCATTTGACATTATCTTTATTTCTGAATCATTCAAACTATCCACAGTCAAACCCCAGTTAACTGGTACACCGCAAGACTGAGTTGTCCATGGGAGCAGAGTTTTCTTGCAACCCTGTTGAGGATCTTGTGAAATATGTGATTTATTTCGTGAATGGTCTTATAGGACCTTGAGTCATCACTTTAAGCATCAATTCTGATACAAATAGGAATAGAACAAAATGAAGACCATTCTTTTTTCTTCTTCTTCTTCTTTAACCACAAGCCATCCTTACTTAGACTAGATAAATGAATAGGCTGATTATTTGGGGCTTTGTTAAAGAAGCTGTTTTGGGAAGGTGAGCCAGCCTGGGTGGTCAGGCAGCCTCTGCTCTACCTTTTGTCCTCCTGCTATTACTGCTCTTCTTAGGAGGGGAGGTTGGCAGGGCCACCAAGTGGTGCAGCCCCGCCCTTGCAGCCGTTTTTCCTTCATTGGTTTGTGCTGGTCTGCACGTAGGAGGGAGAGCCAGCCTGCAGTACTTCTGGTGGCCTCTGCGACTCACCTCTCCCAGTTCTTTCTATAGGCAAAACTCCTGGGGAACTGTAAGCCTCTCTTTCCTGACGCCAGCAAGCTGTGTTTGGAGGTCAGATAAGGGCTTTAGTGGAGGAGATGCCAAGACGAGATATGATAGGGCAGAGGTTGCTGGTTATAGCATTTCAGAGTATGGACCAGCTCAGCTGATGCAGTTTAAGAAAAAAAAACATTCTCTGAAAGGAGTCCCAGCCCTTCCAAACATTTAATCAACCAACAGATAACATTTATTTAACTTTAGACAACTGGTATCTGTCCTATCTCAGGTGATGAGTGCAAAATAATTACTCAGTCAGCTGAGTCAGTCATGGTATATGAGACAAAGTCGTACATATTTTGGAGGAGTGCTGGAGTTTTGATCTAGTTGAGGCAGGGAAATGAAGACTTGGTAAACAAAACTATCCTGATACCTGATATCTCTCTTTTGTTATTACATTAGAGAGCAGATTAACAAATGTCACCCATCAGATGGGCAAACATTTTAAGAGTCTGACAGTATCAAGTGTTGACAAATGTGTGGGAAGGCAAGAAATCACTTTACTGGTTGGTTGTAAGTAGATATAACCACTTTGGAGAGCAATTCAGCACTATTTAGTAAAATAGAAAATAAACATACCCTGTGGCCCAGGAATTGATCTCTGGTTATAGAAGCTCACACCTGCACAAGGAGACATGTCCTAGGAGAGTTGTTATAAGTATTGATTAATGAGGAAGAATTTGGTTTAATGGGGAAATGACCAGCCAGTAAGGGAATACATAAATGGTCTAGTTATGCACTGGACTAGTATAGCAGTTCAAATGAATTAACTAGATCTGTGTACCAACTAGATAGATCTTAAATGTGCTGGAAAAGCAAGTTGTTTGATGATGCCTTACAGTATATTACTTAGGGTACTTTAGAAGACAGCAATATCATAGGGTTCAGTATAGATACAGACACCCTTAAATGAACTAGAAGGATACAAAATTCATGACACTGGTTGGGTATCAAAGTTCATGATGGGATGTGGAAGGGTTGGAGGGACCTAGGAATGGACCTGTATATAATGATAAATTTTTGTTTTAGGTCTAAAGAAAATCTGGATTTATTTTTTTAACTTTTGGCTGCACTTCACAGCTTGTTTGCCTGCACTTCACAGCTTGTTTGCCTGCACCGCACAGCTTGCGGGGTCTTAGTTCCCCAACTAAGGATTGAACCCAAGCCCTTGGCAGTGAAAGTGCAGAGTGCTAACCACTGGACTGCCAGGGAATTCCCTGGATAAATATTAATGGTCAGTTCTGGGTGGTAAAAATACAGATGTTAATATTTCTTTCTTTAGTTCAAAACAAAATAAAATAGCAAACCTATGATGGTTACTGCAGGAAGACCAGGTATACTAACTAGGTCAGTGCTCTGGGAGAGCTGGCACTGCCCTTCCTCCTTTCACTCCCCCCTTCTTCTCCCTGCAGCTGTGATACAGGGCAGCTCTTCCTTTAAATGCTGAGCCAGTGCCTCCCTTTGCTGAGGCCGTCACCCATCCTGGTGTTGTACCTGGCTTGCAAAGGCCCTAAATCTGTGTCCCAGGTTCCTTGCTGCTTCCAGAGTGTAAATATCGTGCCCTGAGGCATTGCCTCATAATTTTAAGCCTAGTAAGGAACACAACACAGCTAAAGGTTCATCTAAACTTCCTCCTTCAGACTGAACCAGTTCTATTCTCTGAGCATCTGTGATCAAATCCTCGGCATCTGAGATGGTAGTGGATTCTCTGTCGGGACTTCCTGCCCTGGAGTTGAGTGGTCCTTTTGCGGGGTAGGCTCATTTAATATCAGCTTTTGTGCCCTATTGCACACTCGGATTTGAAATAGGACCTTGGGCTCCTGCTTATAATGTTTGTCACTTAGTTCTAGCCCTGAATAAAAGAGAAGGGAATTTTACTTGAACCTACAGGTGGGTTCATTTTGTTTTGTGTAACCTGGTGACACCAGACTTTGCTTTCTGTTATTGGGCCTTCTGAGGGTAGAATGGACTTAATATAACTCCCATCTCTTAGCTAAAAACTGCTTGTCCTCGCCCCACTCCATATGCAAATACACTGTTGTCATTACTCTAACTGTATATGAGGATGAACAGCCATTCACTTCAGACCTTATTAGGTTCTGTGGCTGGCCCAGCACCCATTTTGATCTTCTTGTTACCATAGTCAGATTAGGGCCAGTCTTGGGAATTACATTTTTCTGCTCCATCATCTAGGAACAGAGCTCCTAGAGAGCAGGCTGGCCTGAATGCCTTGTCCAACACATTGTGATGCAAACTTTCTAACGGATGTTGGTGTTCTGAAGATTTGGGAATCAGACCTTCATGCTGGCTTGTAGACTTAAGAGGTGCAGGTAGCAAATGGATGTCAGAGCGAGAAACACAATCATAGGTACCAGGTGCCATCATTATTGAGTTAGTCTGTATGGTGAGATTGGCATCAGAGCAAAAATTGGTGCAGGGAGCCCTGGCTGGTTAAATAAAGATTTTATGCAGATGCGGGCTCATAGGTCAGGCTGGTTTACTAGGGCAGAATGATGTGGGCTTTTGTGAAAGCTAGAATTGGTGGAGTGAAGCATGATTCTTTCCCAGGGCAACCTGCCAACAGTACTGACACTAAGTGGTGCTGGGTATTTTTTCTTCTATGATTTTCACCCTCAGGTTTCTGAAGAGTGACCAAAGAATTGTGTCTGGCATAAACAGAACTATAGCTTTAAAGAGCCAGGAGCCACTTGAGAAAGGCAAGGTGGGAGTAGGGCCCCCTGGGGCTGAGCTGTGACTGTGCCTGCTCCGTCCTTTCTGCCCACACACAATAAGGCCTCTGATGTCTCGTTTCTCACAGAGGAGAAATGGCTCTGAGGAAGGTCCTACAGCAGGAGCTCAGGCTCAAGAATAAGGCTCCCATACCTGGGCACAGCATTTGCTGCCATCAGTGGCTATGCTGGGCTCCCACGGCTGGCTGGAGGTTGCCTCTGCATGTCTGTGCCTCCTGCAGAGGAGGGTGCTGTAGTGAGTCAGACTGGCATGAGCTGGCCGCGTCTGCTGGCAGGCACCGTGCAGACAGCCAGCTGGAGGGAGGGCAGCTCTTCCCAGAGGCCCGCCCTGAGAAACCACCGCTGAGGCTGCTGTCCAGGGGCTGGGGGAGAGTCCAGAGTGTGTTTTAGGTAGGATGGGCAGCTTGTGCTCCGGAGAAGAGGCTCATTGGGCAGGAGAGCCCTGACCCTCCCTGCAAGGGAGGCTCCGGGGCAGAGCCTGAGGGGATAGAAAACTAGTTGGTGACCTGGGCATGAGACATGAAGTCCCTAGTTTGGTAGAGGGCTTTAAGGACGTGGTGAGATCTTGTAGGAATATGGACTTGCTGACAAGCCAGCTCTTTTGGATTGCTGGTGTGCAAATGCACTCAAACAAAATTTCACTTGTTATTTTTGTACCTAGTAACCTGGGTAAGCAAAAGATCAGAGCTTGCAGACCTCAGATTTTTTTTTTTTAATATTTATTTATTTATGGTTATGTTGGATCTTCGTTTCTGTGCAAGGGCTTTCTCCAGTTGCGGCACGCGGGGGCCACTCTTCATCGCGGTGCGCGGGCCTCTCACTATTGCGGCCTCTCTTGTTGCAGAGCACAGGCTCCAGACGCGCAGCCTCAGTAGTTGTGGCTCACGGGCCTAGTTGCTCCGCGGCACATGGGATCCTCCCAGACCAGGCTCGAACCTTTGTCCCCTGAATTGTCAGGCAGATTCTCAACCACTACGCCACCAGGGAAGCCCTCAGATTTAATTTGAGATGGTGAAATAGGGTTAGTGTTTGACCCCAGTATAATTGTATCTGCTAATAGCATCTCCTGTCCTTGAGGCAGCCCTTCTGTACCAGAATATCCTTGTCACAAAGATTTTGCTCTGATGCTTGAGGACAGACTAAACAAGAAAAGAATTTTGTTGGATTTGGGCATGTGACTAACAGGTTTTTTGGCACAGAGTAGTCCTATGGACCATATTAACCTTGTTTTTTTTTTTTGCACTTTGAGATTCTGAATAGATCAAGGTTGACTTTTTTTTTTTTTTTTGGCTGTGCTGTGTGGCTTGCAGGATCTTAGTTCCCCAACCAGGGATTGAACCCAGGCCCAGCAGTGAAAGTGCCAAGTTGTAACCACTGGACCACCAGGGAATTCCCAAGGTTGACCTTCTTAGGTCAGTGAAACTATCCTGCAGTGCATTTGTGATCTAGGGCCTAAGATGCATTATCCCACCTCTACTGTGTTTATTCCTGAAGTGCCTAGAGCAGCAGTTGAATAATGGAACGGGGAGCTTCACATTTGTTTTAATTCCAACACTTTTACCAGGATGCTTTTAAATATATCATGTTCAGAAGAGGTACATTTGTAATTTTTCTTATTATGAAAGTGTTTAGTATCAGTAAATTTTTTAGTAAGGAGAAGAAAGAAATTTGCAATTTGCTGTAATCCTACCACCCAGATAACATGTTGATAATATTTTGTTAGATATCCTTCCAGTCCTGTTATGTATGTTTAATTTATTGCCCCTTCCTGCGCCCCCCCCGCCCCCCCCGACAAAGAAAAGGGAGAGGGACCAGGTTCTTGTATAGAATAGTGAAATGTTAGTAAACCAAGGTTTAAAGAGACTTTAAAGGAAGGCAATCTTTGGGATGTTAGAGGAGGGGATAAAGCATCGCAAAGGAGCCATTAAGAACTGTCTTACCTGCGAATTTTCTGTTACCAGTTTCTTGGTATTTTCTTGGGTGGCTTCTGTGTTTTCACTTATAACATGAATCTCTAGGAACAGCTACTACCTACTACTACCTGGATACCTGGTTCTTAAGGTAATTTCTCCATTACCCCAAAGAGCTTTAGGTGCACTCAGCTTTTACCTTAATCCTTGTACAGTTCTGCAGGGCAAGCCTTTCTCAGCTCCGAGCAGTCTTTGCAGGTGGGACCAAGGAGCCACCCTGAGCCAAAAAAAGAGCATTATGTCACTGGAAGCCCAAGCCCAGAGAACACGATAATCAGTGGCCCCAGCCGGATCTTTGCAAGGAGACCCTAATGTCTCAGGTCTGGAGAAGATCCAATTGATGATTTTTTTTTTTTGCGGTACGCGGGCCTCTCACTGTTGTGGCCTCTCCCGTTGCGGAGCACAGGCTCCCGACGCGCAGGCTCAGCAGCCATGGCTCACGGGCCCAGCCGCTCCACGGCATGTGGGAGCTTCCCACACCGGGGCGCGAACCCTCATCCCCTGCATCGGCAGGCGGACTCTCAACCACTGCGCCACCAGGGAAGCCCCAACTGATGATTTTTTTTTTTTTTTTTTTTTTTTTTGCGGTACGCGGGCCTCTCACTGTTGTGGCCTCTCCCGTTGCGGAGCACAGGCTCCCGACGCGCAGGCTCAGCAGCCATGGCTCACGGGCCCAGCCGCTCCACGGCATGTGGGAGCTTCCCACACCGGGGCGCGAACCCTCATCCCCTGCATCGGCAGGCGGACTCTCAACCACTGCGCCACCAGGGAAGCCCGCAACTGATGATTTTTAAGAAGAGTCGGGTTAGTCACTTCAACCCACTCATTGAGATCACAGTACAGTCCTCGCACTGGATGACTCCCTTTGCCTGGAGGCCACAGCAAGGCCTGTGTGTTCCAGTTGCCTTGGTGTGCCACCAGGCACCATCTCTTCAATAATGTTCCTTTAACAGCCAGACTCACCTAAGCCCAGGTGCTCTGGAGCGATATACACCCTACTTCAACCGTGAGTGCAGGTAAAGGGACCCTGGTTGCCCAGGCCGTGTTGTCAGGAATTCAAAAATTCCTCGGATTTTGTGGGGAAAGGGACATAGGTATAACTTTGATTTTGACAAAGAGGCATTAAGATACTCTGAAGCATCATTCAGTAAACAACTGGAATAACCCCAAGTACTTGGTGCTAAGGGATACAAAACCAAATAGGTCACGGAGGAGAGGATGTTTTCATTTTGGTACCTGGTATGTTGTAGGGAGTTAGGAAACACATACTGAGAGGAACAGTAATATATGCCATGTGGAATAGTTAGCTGGTATCTTATTTTCTCGTTTTTAAATATTTAGTTTCTGTAGCTGGGGACTTGTAGCCATCAGTTTTCAATAGCTTACAGGAAATTCACTCACAACTGGTCGCAAAGCTTCTTGGGCTTTTCTGGACTTCTCGAGGGTGGCAGAGATGGGTTTAGATGCATGCTTTGTTTGAGCCCCGCAGAGAGGCCACAGAGTCGGGGATGGAGGAGGAGACAGAGTAAGGGTTACATGTATGGGGTGCCTTGATTTGGAGCCCTGAGATTTAGGAGGCGGTGGGACAAGGCGAAAGAAGGGCTTGTTCCTGAGCCTGGGCTGAAGCACTTAGGCGAAGGATTTGAGAAGGAATAACCCTTGGTCTGAAAACTTGAGGAAAGGAATGGCATTCTGATAGGCATGTCAGGCTTCTGGCTCACATCCTTCCCTGATGGTTCTTGAAACACTGCTTGGAAGCTTCTCAAGTCTCTGTCTGTAATCAGCTAACTAACCGGCTGAGTGAGTTTAGTTGTAAAGTCAGTAATGAAGAAAAGCAAAGGTCGGGGGCAGTTGTGCCCGTGGTCAGGATTGTGACCTGGGCTGATTAATTACCTGGAACCGATGGTCTTTGTCACTGCGGGTGGTGTACTTGTCAGTCTTAGAAAGGGAATTGGGTGGTGCATTAGAAGATCAGCTGGGGGAAGGATTTGACAAGCATTAATTTCTTCATAGTGCAACTCTCCTGTTAATGTAATTGTAATAATTTTAGAGCCAGACTGGTACCATTATGGTTATCCTTGGTTTGATGCAAATTGCTTTGCATGTCCTAAAGTCCTTCTGACCAAAAGTACCATATGTAATTTTTAGGTACAGATTCCTGGGATGAAAGATTTTGCATTCAGGGTTCTGGTTGAACTTTGCTTCCTGTCCAGGGACTGGTTTTTATTGCTTGTCAGTGGGCTGGGACCTACTCTCCAGCCTAGGATGAATTGAGTAATGGACTTACGTTGTCCTGTGGGTTAGAACTAGGAGGACTGCCTGGATAGTGGTTGTCTCTATGACCAGGAGAGTCACTTTGGGTTTGGGTGGGGATTGTTAAGAGGCAGTGTGGGTGCCCCTCCCCATAGCAGATGTTTGTAGCTTTGAGACAGCTTTTCATATAAAGATCTAGATTCACCAAGGTACTAAACTAGGGGTGAGTTTTTATATCCCTGGAAGATTGGTTGCAACTTCCTTTAGAGGAAGCTCCTGCAGTGCATGTAAAATGATGTTATTTTTATAGGATTAGCAGGGAAGTTGTTGAGGTAGATATTAGCCCAGTGTAAGGCAGGTGTGCTTACAGTGGATGCCTGGGCCGTACACGTGTTGGGTATGTGGTTTTAACTTGTTCTTTGAGGTCTTTTCCACTTGCTCACAATAACGTGAGCCCGTGGCCTGACTTGAGGAGCACCCACACAGCCAGAGCATGGCGGGGCTTCTTGTGGCTTCTGAACAAAGTGTGCTTGTTGAGTTAATGTGTAAGCAGGAAACAGCTTCCTGTGCCAAGCTGTATATTATAGCCGCCTCAGGCTTCTCACACTGATTACTCTCTCTTCAGCTCCCCTGGACCCAAGACCTCAGAAGCCATGTCGAAGACCCATAGTGATGCCGGGACTGCCTTCATTCAGACCCAGCAGCTGCACGCGGCCATGGCTGACACATTCCTGGAGCACATGTGCCGCCTGGACATTGACTCGCCGCCCATCACGGCCCGGAACACCGGCATCATCTGCACCATTGGTGAGTGGAGGGGGGGTGCCCCCTCCCCCTGAAACATGGGCTTCCTGAGACAGTGACCTTTCCTCTCCTGAAAAGACTAAATAAATGTGGCAGACCTGGGTACTGAGCAAGATGCTACAGAGATTCTTATGAGAACTGGTCAGAGGAGTTTGCAATAAAGAATTCTTATGCTTTCTGCATTCTGCTAAAGGTAAAATTTAGAGGGTATCTTCCTTAGCAGAGCATCTCAGAGACCTAGGGAAGGATCTTTTTGACATGCTCTGTACAACCAGAATTCTGTAGTTGGACATCTGTCTGGGTTTCAGGGAGAGCATAGAGGGCTGGCCAAGACTTGCCTAGGCTTTCCTAATTAGATGGAGCCTGTAGAATTTGAAGGAAATGGGAGATGTCCTTCTAAATCAAGAAAGTAGGCTAGCACAGTAATAGTCATGTGTATGTTTTTTAAAGAATTTTGAATTATTTGGGGGAAAAATTATCAAGAGTTCTTTAAATTGAAGCAAACTTAGTGTTATTCCTCCTTTGGATAATTAACACTTAATGACTTTAAAACTTTTTTTTTTTTTTAAAACTAGGCCCAGCTTCCCGATCAGTGGAGATGCTGAAGGAGATGATTAAGTCTGGAATGAACGTGGCTCGTTTGAACTTTTCTCATGGAACTCATGAGGTGTGCCTCGGCTGGGTAGTTTGGCCACTGGGGCAGCTTGTAGGAAATGGGGTGGGGATTTCGTGTTCATTTAGCCAGGGTGGACTGGGCAAGAAAGTGTGGGTTTTACAGCCAACGGGAAGATTGTCTTCACCAGCCCATCCCTACTTCCTTTTCCCCGTCTCCTGCCATCTCAAGTGGCCAGGTCTCCTCAAGCAAAGAAGACCTACTTTGTAATTGGCCCTGGTTCTCCCCAACACCTGTGCTCCATTAGCCCTCACCAAGGAAAGTGTGCAAGGGTTCTCCTGGAAACTCCTCTAACCCATGGAGCTTGACACTCCTGCCCCAGGGTTTCTGTAACAGCTCATAACTGCAGTGACGAACCAGTAAGTTACCCTGCAGGTTATTCTGGCCTAGTTTAGACCCAAGATAAACTGGGCAGGTCCAGGAGAAGGGTTTCCATTATTGCAAGTGAAGACTGGGTCTAATGCACTAACACTGTCTGGCATGTAATACCTACCTAATCAGCATTGTGTTCCCAGCCTGTCCCTTCCCAGGGATTTTGGTACATTAAAATAAAATAAAGTCAGCATACTTCCCCAACAGTCCGGTAGGAGTGTCTTAGTGCTGGGGCTGTTGATGAGCTGACCTGACTCGTTGGACCTTACCCAGGGACTAGGTGGCAGCTATTGGGAAGTGCTCCATTCGTGCTTCTGTTCCCAAGATCAGAACAAACTCATTTTGAGGTGTGTGGGACCTGCCTGAGGGACAGTGCCTAACCTTCAGGTTCAACCACAGGCCATGGGATTTCATCCTGGTATTAACAGAGGAGGAATGGGTGAGGTAAACTTTCCCTCCTCTTGACCTCTGTATTTCCTGTTCAGGATAAAGAAAATGCTACCCTGTAAGGTCAGGAGGTGAGGGGTTGCCCTCTGGCATTTGGAAGTTGGTGTTCAGTTTCAGCTAAAAATAAAGCCTCAGGAAGTGCAGTCTAAGAGGTGAATCCCTCCTTTCTGGAAACATGAGAATCTTCATTGTAGGTTTTCTAACCCATGTTCCATAAACAGTTTATGGCCTGGCAGGTATCCGGCCTCCAAATATCATGAGGGCCTGACCAAGTTTAGATGAACTGGGCTCAGCAGGCACCCTGGGCAGGTTAAGACATCCATGGATGACATTCTGTAATTTTCCAAAGGCAGGGCGTCCTCGGCAGGAGTCGCTAGGCATTCCTGCAAGTGTTAGCTTAGTCCGAAGAGAGAACTAAAGACATCACTGAACGTCAGTTCACAACTGATCCCTACTGCTGGCCTGTGCCAGGGTCTCCTGTGTGCAGGGGGAGTAGCAGAAATAGATTTTAAGAAGTTGACCTTTAACTAGGCTTTATGGCCTCTTCCATCCAGTAAAATAATACCACACAGCTCTGAAATGGCAAGGGCGAGTGGTATCTGCCCCTGCGGGAGCGGGGCTAACTCAGAAATTTTGTTTTTTTTTAAACTACAAGAGGCATTTGGAGATTATCTGTGCTTTAACTTGTCTTCCCAGATTAGAGTTGGGATTAAAAAACAAAACAAAACACCCAAGTCCATCTTGTGGGTTTAATTTGAGGTTTTTGACCAGGAAAAAACTGTGTGGTCTCTGGGATCAGGGTTTTGGAAACTGATCTGAAATTGTTCTAATGTTAATTATATGATGTAACAGTCTTAGTTTGATGAGTGGCTGGGACATGCTTTACCAGCTCTTGACAATTTTAAATACTCTTCTAAGCAGAGCGTTGGAATTGCTTTTTCTCCCTCACTCTGACAGAGGGACATCCACATCCACACGTCTGCATCTGATCTTTTGGTTTTGTTGTTGTTGCATCTGATCTTTTGACAGCTTTGCCACAGTGTCTCTAGCCCCCACTTTTGGCAGTTCTCTTGGGCAAGATGTGTTCTTACTGAATGTGGTTCTATAATGCCATGTTGGCCAGAAATGCTGCCTTTTTTTTTTGCGGTACGCGGGTCTCTCACTGTTGTGGCCTCTCCCGTTGCGGAGCACAGGCTTAGCGGCCATGGCTCATGGGCCCAGCCGCTCCGCGGCATGTGGGATCTTCCTGGACCGGGGCACGAACCCGTGTGCCCTGAATCGGCAGGCGGACTCTCAACCACTGCGCCACCAGGGAAGCCCGAAATACTGCCTTTTAAGCAACATACACTTAGAACCTTCCACAAGGACAGCGTTGATGGATGAAACAAGTTTACCCATCCCTTCCCACCTCCTGTTGTCAGGTGCTGCTCTCCTGGACAGAGGTGATTGAAGGACGAGGCCCACAAAGTGCTGAGTTGGGAGCCTCTGTTACTAGCAATGCCATATTGATAGCACGAAGAACTTTTGACGTCTTGGCTCTGAGTCCCTTTTTAGTCAAACAGGAATGGCAAATGGAAAAAGAGAAAGGGCTTCAGAGGCGAGATTGAAGCCAGGATTTGTTGCAAGTGAGAAATGGCAAAGGTCAATTAGTTCAGAGAAAGGCATATTCCCACCTCTCCCTGTTCCACTTCCGTTTCTAATCAGACTGCAGGAAGTGATTGTCAGAACCAGGCCTGCATGACCTTAGCAGTGAGTTATTTAGCTTGGGCCACCGTTAGCTTAAATAAATAACTGAGTTTGAATTGCAGTTGTAATCAGTAGAGGAAAAGCTCAAAATTACCAAATCTATCAGTCTGACAGTGATGGCCGGATCAGTATTATCCAGATACAAGTCCTAGGTTTTTTACCCCAGTCATCTGCTTTATTTGCTGAGGGCATTTGATGAATCCTAGAAGGGGAGAAAGGAGACAAGCCTCTTTTCTGTTGACATGTCTTGCCACCAAAATGTAAATATTCCGAAGTTCCTAAGATTTGCCCTTAGAGTGAGTAAGGGCTGTGGTACAAGTGGGTAGAGGCCAAGGAGGTTGACATAAGCCGGTAGAGGATGCTCGGGGAGTGGGCAGCGTGAGGGTATACGCTGGAGGCAGAGGTCTAGAACACCCACAGCTCTTTCCTGAGTGATCAGCTTCAGTGCCGGTCCTAGATCTTAGTGTGTGGGAGGACGCTTATCATCACCCCTCCTTCCCCCCAGTACCACAGAGAGACCATCAAGAACGTGCGTGAAGCCACGGAAAGCTTTGCTTCCGACCCTATTCTCTACCGGCCGGTGGCTGTGGCTCTGGACACTAAAGGACCCGAGATCCGAACCGGGCTCATCAAAGGCGTGAGTATCCTGGGGAGAAGCTGGAGGAAGGCGCAGGGGACCCCAGAGACATCCTCAGCAGTCTGTCCCGGCCAGAAGCCACGTTTCTCAGAGTTTAGGTCTATAAATGAGAGTTTTATCCGTCACTGTAAGAGGTCTTGATTTCATCTACTTCGCTAAGAAACAATACTAGAAAGGAACCTCTTTTACACTCCAAACTTACTTCCAAGTCTCTCTAACTTGGGGGAGCAATTTCTTTGTCTCTTTTCCCCTATCATTAAATAGTATAACTAAAATATTCTAGGTTTCTCTTGGGTTATTTCCTTGAAATATACTAAGTTAGACAGTCTGATTATTTCTTTCCAAAGGAAAAGGCTTTATTGTTATTTGCAGCTGAGATTTCCTCCTTGTTCCCTAGAGGAAAGGGCTTGTCTTCTCCCGCTAGGAGGGCCTGGCTTCTTTGGACTTGTGGTTTACTGTCTTGTCTGTAGAGCGGCACCGCCGAGGTGGAGCTGAAGAAGGGAGCTACACTCAAGATCACCCTGGATAACGCCTACATGGAAAAGTGTGACGAGAACACTCTGTGGCTGGACTACAAGAACATCTGCAAGGTGGTGGATGTGGGCAGCAAGATCTACGTGGATGACGGCCTTATTTCTCTGCAGGTGAAGCAGAAAGGTACGTACGCGGGAGTTAGGGTCTAATTGTCTAAAACCAGCTCCCGTCTCTTAAGTTTCTCTGGCAGAAGATAGCTTATTTGGCTGGCAGTGAGATTGGGTCTCTGTATTCTCAGAAATTCCTTTTATAATAAACTCCTAGCCTCAAAAACAGATTTCACTCCAACTTAATTGAGCTCTTGGGGAGGAGATGAGAAGGTTTCTTTTTTTCTTTCTTTTTTTTTTTTGGCTTTGCGGTGCAGCTTGTGGGATCTTAGTTCCCCAACCAGGGATCGAACCTGGGCTGTCTGCCGTGAAAGCGTGGAGTCCTAACCACTGGACTGCCAGAGAATTCCCGAGATTTCTTTTTTACTCATTCTCACTACTGTAGGCTTTCTGCTTCCCTCCTGCATCCCCTCAGTAGGATACATAGAAGACTCCAGTGTGCCTGGGAATGAGAGCTAACATTTAAGTGCCAGGCACTATTCTGAGCATCTTACATGATAATTTGTTTGAATTTTAAAACCATCTTAGGAGTAGATATTATTATCCCTATTTACCTGAGGCACAGAGCGGTTAATTGACTTGCCCACGGTTACACAGTTAGTGGAGTTGGGATGTGAACCCTGGCAGTGTGGCTCCAGCACCCACCATGTGCTATTTCCCAGTTCTCTGTACTGGGGAGAGCCTGCTTCCTGGTGAGGACGCTTTTGCCCCTGTGGCTCTGCCTCTCGTACTTACTCCATTTCACACAGGTCCTGACTTCCTGGTGACGGAGGTGGAGAACGGTGGCTCCTTGGGCAGCAAGAAGGGTGTGAACCTACCCGGGGCTGCTGTGGACCTGCCTGCCGTCTCAGAAAAGGACATCCAGGATCTGAAGTTTGGGGTAGAGCAGGATGTGGATATGGTGTTCGCGTCTTTCATCCGCAAGGCGTCTGATGTCCATGCAGTCAGGAAGGTCCTGGGAGAGAAAGGAAAGAATATCAAGATAATCAGCAAAATCGAGAATCACGAGGGAGTTCGGAGGTAAGTGCACCCGACTGTCCCTGCCCCCTTCAGCCCCAGCCCAGCTCTGAAGAGTATGATATATCCTGTGAATCAGAATATCCTACGAGGGGGAGTGGAAGGCATTGGTATTTCAAGGAAAAAAAACTTCCCAGGTGATTGGGGTGCCAGCATCTTGACGTTGTTCCATGAGCCCAGGGACCAGCATTGGAGAGGACAGGGTCACTGCTCCCAGGCTCAGGAGCCATTGTGCTGTGCTCCTGACACTGCCTGTGTTTGCTGGAATTGTGGACCACCAAGGGGGAAGACAGCAGGCTCTCAGGAAGGGACTCCCTCCCTTGGGAGCCCTGTGGAAGCCTCAGGGCCTGGTGTTGACACTGACGTGTGTGGCCTCCTTGTCTTGCCTTAGAAAGCAGCCGGCTTGGTGATCGGGCCAGCTCTGGCATGGTATCTGCTTCTGAGGGGAAAGCATGCCGTCCTCTTCCAGGGGCACATTGTCCCAGCGCAGGTCCACCACCTCCCTAGTGCTTACCAGATAGGGCCATATGAGTAAGGCCAGCTGGGTGACATCTGTTCCTCTTTGTTTCCCTACTAGAACCCAGCACTGCTGACACCCCACACCTACTTGTGGGGATTAGGTGTGTGCTTGGGAAGAGTGGGGGGAGCAGTCATCCTGTTGTGACCTTTCCATCCTTAGCTTTGTGTCGATGTCCTTTGTACCGGGAAATTTGGGGTCCTCCCTGTGCCATCCTGATAAGCCATGGGTGCTTGCTGACCTTGGCTCCAGGCCAGGCAAAGCCATATTCTCATGCTTTCAGCAAGTTGGAGGGGGCCCCCTGAAGGAGCAGCCCTCAAGTGTCCTTGGCTGGGAGAGGCCACGGACCTTTGTGTCAGGAGCAGTCAGCCGCCTTGGGTTCCCTTTCTGCCCTGGAAGTGCCAACTGGAATGAAGATGGTAGAGAGACACCTTAAGAGGGGCCTCATAAGATGCAGATGGAGAGGAAATGAGTCCATAGGACTTTGGAGGAGACCTCGTCCCCTCCCCTTTCCCCCAGTGATGTGTCCATACTGGTGCCAAAGAAGCCCAACAAGCAGAACTGTTGGCCCCCTTTGGGGGACTGGAGTAGCTGAAACACCCCACCACCTCCATGCATCCATCATGATGTCGTGGGTAGTTGTCCTGGTGCAAGGACGGCTAAGTCAGAGAAATCCAGGAAAACTTCCTTTGCGTCACCTTACTTGTGGCCTCTGTTCCATATAACCTCTCTCTCTTTCCAACTTCCCTGTCAGGTTTGATGAGATCCTGGAAGCCAGTGATGGGATCATGGTGGCGCGTGGTGATCTAGGCATTGAGATTCCTGCAGAGAAGGTCTTCCTTGCTCAGAAGATGGTGATTGGGCGGTGCAACCGAGCTGGGAAGCCTGTCATCTGTGCCACGCAGGTATGTGCCTCTTCCCGAGTTTGCATCCTTGCACAGGAAAGCTTTGGAGGCTACCCGGTCTCTTCGCATGGACCCTGCCCCATGTTACAGACAGACAGACAGACACACACACACGTATCCTCCCCCCTATCCCACCACCCCTCCCCTGCCCCCATGCACCTACACGGAGCTGTACTCTGTGCACATACACACGATCCAGGGGGTCAGTTTGTGTCTGAAGACAGCCCAGGCCACGTCTCACGAATATCCCATCCCCTCCCAGATGCTGGAGAGCATGATCAAGAAGCCTCGCCCCACTCGGGCTGAGGGCAGTGACGTGGCCAATGCAGTCCTGGATGGAGCCGACTGCATCATGCTGTCTGGAGAGACGGCCAAAGGGGACTACCCGCTGGAAGCTGTGCGCATGCAACACCTGGTGAGTTCTCGGGGCCCGCCCATTGCCCTGGCTGGGGCTGGGATGGAGGTGAACTCTGGCACAGAGCGACACCTTTTAGGCTTCTGCGCCCACGATCTTTTATTATCCTCCAAGTTACAAGCAGAATGAGGAGGTGTGTGCTGGGGGCGTGGAGGTGTCTTGTTTTTTTTCTGTTCTGCCTTCCTGCCCACACCCGTCTCCTAGTTCCTTCTGTTCTGGAGGCGGCCACCTTCATCAGCCATAGCACAGTTCACCCCTGTCTGCAGGACTGTGAAGCCTTCCCTTGGCTCAAGTACTGGGATATCTGTACCTCTTCCTCTGGACAGCCTAGAGGACCTGAGTACCTCTGCCCTGTTCTGGGAAAGGCCAAGAGCTCCTGCTCGCAGCTGTCCTGTCTGGCTTCCATTTTGATTCCCCACCTGTCCCCAGCCAGGTGCCTCCCCGACGGGGGCCTCTGGGCCTGCACTGGAGGCTGTTGCCTGCACTGACTTGGCTGCAGGCTGGCCTTGCATGGTGCCTGCAGCAGAGCCTGCTTTGCTGAGCTGTTGCACTCGCCCTAGACTAAAAAGTGGGGTTTAAGTGATGGGTGGCAGGCCCACAAATAGAAACAGGTGGAAGGCTGGCTGATCCCGCCTGGCCCTGGGGTGAGAGCATCTGGAGGAGCCCTGGAGGCCACTCCTCTTTCTCCTGTGGGAGCTAGCTTTTCAAGGGTCTCCCGCTCTGCCATGTCCCACAGCCTGGCTGCTCCTGCTCTAGAGCTTACTGAAGAGTTAACACAGGATGGGTCATCAGGCCTGGGAAAACGAGTGTTGCAAATGAACTTTCACAACAGCCCTAGGTCGCTGTTGATAATGTATAGCTCAGTGAACTTGCCTCCTACCCTGAAACAGTGTTTCTTTAACCTTCCTATTCGCTTTCCAGCCAACAAAGGACCCCAAGCCCTTTGTGTGACACCCCCTCCCCTGCATTCCCGCAAATTTAAAACAATCCCCCAAAAAGAACGTCTGGACTAGATAATCGTCCTTTCCTCCTTCATTTTCTATGTGATTATTAGGCTTAGATGACTTCCAGAGAAGACATGAGAGTTATATTAAATACTTTTTCAGGCATAAAACAAGACATCTTGACTACTGATGTTTTCTGGTCTGTCCTTGGCACCCTGGGTGGATTTGCCCGTAATGAAATTGGTAGAGACCAATCCCTGTCCCTGGCACAGCTGTGTTTCCTGGCTGATATGCCACCCTGTGTGTGTGACATGATTGCTGTCACAGATGCTCATGCACTATGGGCTCATGGTCATTCTCACAACTGCCCCAGTGGTGAGTGCTTCCTCTCTCCTGGGGGACAGTGGACCTTGAACCTCTCCCCTCTAGAGTGGCTGCCATTGTGTTTATGGGTCTCCACACATCATCCCTTCTCTATAACTGCCTTGCTTAGTTGTGTGGCCCCATTGTCTCCGAGGTGCGAGAGTGACCTTGACCTGATTTATGGAACCATGAAACCACATAGACTGTAGGGACTTTCATGTCTGTACCAAATTTAACCTCTCAAGGCCTTATTTATGAAATGAATTAGATGGGATATATTTAATTATAGCCTTAGTGTTAAATTTCACTACTATTATTAAATGTCTGTTAAGTCCTTGTGTAGATTGACGTAATCTCCATAACCTCAGTGAGATAGATGTCACCCCATTTTATAGATGAGGGTACATGGTAATACAGCTTGAGTTTGGACCCAGATCTGCTGACTCTGAAGCTAATGTTCTCTCCTGCAACATGGTACTTGGTCTAGCAGGAGATCAAGACAGGTATCCATATGGGGCCTGTGCTGGGGTCACTTTCAAAGAACCAGACTCTGGGCTCTGAACCCATGTCTGTTTTTCCATACCCCAATCTTTCCTTTGAACAGACAGACACCTTAGAACTGCAAGACTGGGATTGCATGGCACTGCTCAGGAGATAAGTTATGGGGTCTGGGCCAGTTGGTACAGGCCTCTCCTGTCCATGTCACCAGTTAACACTGGCCAACAGCTTCCCCTCTTACCTGTCCACTGCTTTCTCCTTTATCTCACTGATGCAGTTGATGTCCCTTAACTAAGGGCTAGGCAGTACCAGGTATGGTTCTCCTTCCTGTTCATGTTTCCTGTCCTTCTGGGCTGCATGCATTCCATTCTTGCAGGAAGAAAACCGTTAACCTAGCAAATTCTGTCACTCATCTTCTTATCCTGTCAAATTAATGAGGTGGTATTACTGATTCTTCCCTCACCCATCATTCTCTAAGACGCTGGTAATTGCATTATAACCCTCTAAAGCTTAAATTTTCTTCCTAATTCTTGGTGTTATCTGAGCCAGGTGGTCTGTAAATAACTCAGTGGCTTTCTCATGGGTGTTTTAATCATTTGATTTAATTAAATGTCTTGTTAAACTTACCTGCGTGTTTTCACAGGCACCTTTCTCTTCACATGGCTACTCCTCCTGACGGCAAAGCTCGCCAATTTTCCACCTGCCTGCTTAGAACGCGGTCAAGCCGCGTGACGTTGGCTTTGTCTGACCTCAGTTTTCCAGCACTGCTCAGTGTGCTTGCACGGCATGCCATTGGACAGGCTGGTAGCATCCCTGTGTCCGAAGCCAAGCAAGCACTCCATGTGTGCATGGAGGCCAGGCATGAAGCCTGGTAGTAACCACCAGACAGCCATGTGAGGAGGGAGGCCTGTTCCTTCCTGTGAGCTGTGTTCATGAGGCAGCGTGGTCAAGTCCTGCCAGGGAGCTGTGTAGGCCCGGGAGCCCCGGGGGCCCAGCCTCTGCATGTTTCCATGCCCAGGCACTAGAGCCTGCCACCATATTATCTCCCTCCACCTCCACCGCCAATCAGAAAGTCCTTCCAAGATCAATAGATCCTTCCAGAACGGAAGAATCAATTTCCCCTCGGTTGGAGGGGAAGCAGTAGCAGTTGATGTTTGAAATCCTCCACACATCCCTAAGCGGGCCTTCATCACCCTGCCTCTTCGCATCTGCCTGAAGGACAGACTTAGCCAATTAACCTAAGGTACCTTCCCCTCTTCCTTGCCTCCCCTCCCCCTAAACCTTACAGATAGCTCGTGAGGCTGAGGCAGCCATGTTCCACCTCAAGCTGTTTGAAGAACTTGCGCGAGCCTCAAGTCGCTCCACAGACCTCATGGAAGCCATGGCCATGGGCAGCGTGGAGGCTTCTTATAAGTGTTTAGCGGCAGCTTTGATAGTTCTGACGGAGTCTGGCAGGTAGGGCCCTGAGGGCAGGTAACTTCCAGCTATTCTAGAAGACAGCCAGGGCCCAGCCCTGCACCTGGGGCCCGCACTCAGGACCTCTCCTCTCACCTGCAGGAAGCTAGCCAGGGAGTCAGGGCAGGCCAGGACTGCAGGGTCCTTCAGCTCGGCAGGCACAGCGACGTCACAGGCGCCTGGTGAAGGGCTGGTTCCTGCGAGTCTGGATCTCGCTTAGCTCAGAGCCTCCAGTGATTGGGCTCTTCTTGGCCTCTGCACCCAGGGACATGCTCCTCACCAGCTGTCTGTGCGACTCTTCCCCTCCCTCTCCCGTGTGACACGGCTCTGACAAAGCTCTGTCCCCCTCTCGTCCCTCTGGACCGGTGTTGACCCTCCCTAGATTGCCCGTGAGGCAGAGGCTGCCATCTACCATTTGCAATTATTTGAGGAACTCCGCCGCCTGTCGCCCATTACCAGTGACCCCACCGAAGCCGCCGCCGTGGGTGCCGTGGAGGCGTCCTTCAAGTGCTGCAGTGGGGCCATAATCGTCCTCACCAAGTCTGGCAGGTAGGAGGTGGCAGCGGCTCCCTGGGAACGCCCAGCTCGGCAGCACCTTTCCTTGGGGGTCCTGGGAGCAGTGCACTAAACAGTGCTCAGATGGCACCAAGCCAAGGTAAGACCCCCTCAGCCTGTGCCCGGGACCCTGCAGGGACAGAGCTCCCCTGGCCCCGTGGCCAGGCTCTGGGAGCGAGCAGAACCCCTGCCCTGGGCCTGAAGGACAGGATCCCAGGCAGCACTCATAGGCGTGTCAGACCATTTGGGTCCAAAGCAAGTTTATACCCTCACGATGAACTAGAGACTTAATTACATAGACAGACAGACTGATGACAAATGGTTGATATTTAAAAGCTGTTTTTCTCAAAAAGTAAAGGGTAACCAGTTTTGCTTATTCTAGTTGCTGTGTGCTCTTTAAAAAGTTCAGTGTGGAAAATTAGTGCTGTTTGCTGACATGCTATTTGGTTGGTGCACCCATCCCATCGGTCTTTGAGTCCCAAAGGCAAGTGGGTGCTGCCCAGGAAAGGTCAGCGTGGTGTGTTGCTGGCACTTGGGCCGTGCATCCAGGCTGAGGCCTCTGCTCGGCCTCAGGCTCGGGGTCCCTTCCAGATCACTAGGCTGTTGTGCTTCCCTCCCTGGGTCTGGGGTGTGCTCCTCCTCCACAGGGCAGCTAGGGTTTCCTGGAGGAGGCGGGTGGAGAGGAGCAGACAGGCAGCCCCACGCACCAAGGAGCAGCAGGTGGGACTGCCTTTAGGACTAGGACACACGATGTGTGCAGATTCCCTCAGCAGAGGGCTCAGGATGAAAAGCTCCCACCATTTGGGTTGACCTTTGTGAAAAAGTCCAGCCTTTGCTCCTTGGCTATTTTTAACTCCAGGCTTCTGGGATTTCACTCTCAGTGAGTCCTGGCTTTAGCGCTTGCTGCCCTCTGAAAGCCTTGTATGGAGGCCAGGCCTTAACGCAGGGCGCCCTCTGCTGTGACATGGCTTAAGTTTCCCTGACACCTGTTGAGTAGTCCTCACAGCTTGCCTTCCAGGCCCCAGTTCCCCCTGCAGGCCCCTCCACCTCCCGAGGCACATCTGCAGCCACACGTGTACAGTGTCAGTGCTGAAGGAAGCACCTGGCGCTGGGGCTGTACAGGGGTCCCCTCCCCTCCAGAGGCCTTCACAGGCAGAGCCTCCCCCACTGACACTCCCATCCCCTGGTCTTGCCTCCTGGGTAGCCACCTGTATTTCTAAGCCTCACTTAGATACTCAGGTTTGACTGTGGGGCTCTACAGCCCAGTTGGTGGGACTGTTTCAGGGACCCAGGGGGTTACGTGGAGTCAGGAGAGGGCACAGCAATAGGGAAGACTTGCGTTGTAGATTCCAAGGGGGACTGGTGGGCTCTGCTCCTGTTTTCTTGCAAATGTCAAGAGTCAGGTGCTATTCCCATGTTGCTTGGCTTGTAGCTGCTGCCAAGTACGGGCCATGTGGGGTAAGTGGGGGAAACTGACCTTGCTGGGTCGGCATGACCCTGGGGCCCTGGCCTGTTGGGAGCGGGGTAGGGCAGATGGGTAGCATAGCTATGAAGAAGAATTATGTGCTGTGTAAGATACAGGATGATGAGCCACCCCAGTCTTGGCAGCAGATGTTGAAATGGCCAGAGAGCCTCAGGCTGGCATAGGGAGTTGGATTAGAGGGTGAGTTGTTGCTGAAGGCCCTGAGGAGCTTCCTGGGACACTGTTTAACAGTCTTGTCTGCCTGTCCCCCATCTCAGGTCTGCACACCAGGTGTCCAGATATCGCCCCCGGGCCCCCATCATTGCTGTGACCCGGAATCACCAGACAGCTCGCCAGGCCCACCTGTACCGCGGCATCTTCCCTGTGGTGTGTAAGGACCCAGTGCAGGAGGCCTGGGCTGAGGACGTGGACCTCCGGGTGAACTTGGCCATGAATGTTGGTGCGTGGCTGGGAGCAAGGGCTAGAGGTGGAGGGGTGGAGAAGAGAAGGTGCCTGAGCCACTGGTCTCTCTGAGACCCTATAGAAAGGGGAACATGTTGGCCTTTGGGTGCAAGAGCCCTAGCTGTCCTCACTGGGAATGTTCTCTGAATCCTTCATCCCATTCCCTGGAGTCCTGGGCTGAGCCCAGGAGGGAAGAGGGGCCTTTGAGTTGTGGAGCTGAGCACCCCAGGTTCTCTCCTCACTCTCTTCCAGTCTAGGATCCAAAGCAAAGGATCCTCGATAATCGGGGTTGTCCATTCTTTGGCATCTGCTCATCATTGAGGTTTTTCATAAAATTAGCCAGAGCTCCTACACTTGGAGCCAGCACATGTACAAATTATGTATTCATATGGTCTTTGTCCCAGTATAAGAGTAGGATATCATGTGATGAGAGGAAGCAGCTAGCTGTTACCTTGGGCTGGGCTCTCCACCCTCTAGAGTAGAAAATGAATGATGTCTAAAGGTCCCTGCCAACTCTGCCATCTGAGCCATACGGATATATCAAGGCTTCCCTCATCCCCTTTGCCTGGGCTGTGAGGCTAGCGCCACCTTGTGGTGTAAGGGAGTAAAGGCCCGTCAGCCCTGCTTAGCTTCTTCCGACTGTGGGGCAGTCTCCCAGGTGCATACCTTCTTCGCTTGATTCTTCACTCACCAGCCCCTCTTCTCTTCCTCCAGGCAAGGCCCGAGGCTTCTTCAAGAAGGGAGATGTCGTCATTGTGCTGACCGGGTGGCGCCCTGGTTCTGGCTTCACCAACACCATGCGTGTAGTTCCTGTGCCGTGATGGGCCCCGGAGCCCCTCCTCCAGCCCCTGTCCCATCCCCCTTCCCCAACCCATCCATTAGGCCAGCAATGCTTGTAGTGCTCACTTGGGGCTGTGGTGTGGCACTGGTGGGCTGGGACGCCAGGGAAGAAGATTAATGCCTCTGTGAAACACGGCTGTTTTTAAGACCCTGCTTGGGTGGGGTAGTTCAGAGCTGGGCCACCCGTCATGTGGCCCCATCCAATCAAGGGACGAAGGAGGGGTGCAGGCAGGACTGGAGGCCCCAGAGCTTCACATAGAGGGCAACAGCTCCTGCTTCTCTTCCTTTGTGTACTCGATTCAGTTCCTGTAGAAAATGGATACCCAGAGAACTCCCAGCCCTGGCGTGGGATCAGGAGATAGTCGGCTAAGAGTAGGGGCCTTAGGGAATAGGGCAGAGGTTCCAGTTTAAGCAGACTCTGGCCCTGGCCCTTACTTGATTCTCCAGCCCCCTCAGCCTCCCTCACTCCCACCTTGTGCACTGTGCACTTCTGTTCCTTCACTCCACTCGACTGTTGCTGCAGACAAGCACTCCACCCTCCACCTTCCATTTCCCTCACTACTGCAGCCGCCTCCAGGCCTGTTGCTATAGAGCCTACCTGTATGTCAATAAACAACAGCTGAAGCACCTGTTTCCTCTCTTTTCTGATGGGGGGGCCGGTGGTTGAACCCTGCCCTCCGAGTAGGGTGAAAATGGCAAGAGCCCTGTGGCTCCTGGTGAGTACTCCTGTGTAACAACTCAGGCCACCTGCCATCCTGTTCCCTGGGGTGCAGAGGTGCTGGGGAAGCAGTCGCTGACTGTCTTGAGAATATAGGTTACCCTTTTCAGCACCCTGGGGTCTAAAAGCTCCTGCAGCTGGGGAAATTTTAACAGCTTATTTGGACCAAAGATTGGAGAAGGCAGCAACAAGGCCCCCTCCCTCCTGCTCATGGGTAAACCAGGAGTGAAGTGGCCCTTGTCCTGCCCCTCCGCCTTAGGTCTTCCTGCAGTAGAGGCCCTTGATATGAGACCCAAGTTCTGCTCCCAGTTTCCAGAATATTTGTGGAGCCCTGGGCTCCCTTTGTGCCCCTTCTGTTTTCCAGTGTCCTCTCTCCATGACAGAGCAGGGTCAAGGAAGGGGGAGAGGGTTGGGAATGGAACTAAATCTGGCTTGCACCTTTCCTCTCTCCTGACCACTCTGAAGGACCAAGCCTTTCCTGGTGGGGATAAGAGGGAAGGAGCCCACAGGCCAGGTTCATTGTCACACTGAGCTCTTCTGCCTGTGCTTTCCTACTCGATTTCTGGCCATCTGCAGTCCCTTTCCAGACACCTCCAAAAGATTTTTGCCTGGGGAGGCACTGAAAAGTCCCCAACTCGGGAAAGCACATGAAATCATTCCTGCTCCGGAGCTGTTCAAAATTCCCACTGGTGTTCCCTACTCATGTCCTCACTTCTCTGGTGTGGAGAGAAATTGAAACTGCCTTGGAGCTTAGCGTTGGGAGGTTTTGGGAGGGATGGGTTTCTGCAAAGGGCTTCGGGCTCCGAGACTAAATGGCTAAAGAGGGAGAACCTGGAGCAGGCACCCAAGGCCCTCGCAGGGAAGGGCAGAGCGTGCAGACCCAGGCCGTCCTCCGGGGTAGGATCCGAGCAGAGCTTGGGGCCCCACCTGGATCTGGAGAGAGGGAGGAACAACCAATGGGCTGCGCCCGTCCCGTGCGAGCAGCCAATAGGCGGTCGGGGGCGTGTCATCCGAGGCGGTCGGGAGTGGGCATTCGGTCCTGCGGCGCGGTCCCCGGCGCTTGCTAGAGGCTCCGCGATGACTGCTCTGAGCCCGGGCGAGGCCGCCAAGGCGGGCAGGTAAGGGGCTGCGACCCACGGACCGGGCTCCAGGGCCCAGGGGCCGCCTCGAAGGGACGCTGCCCGGCGGGACCCGGAGGCCGCTGCGCCTCGGCGCGTTCTACCCGCGGGGCGGGCGCTTCCTGGCCCGCCGGAATGCGGGCTTCACTTCAGAGCTGCGCCGCGCGGGCCCTGGCGCTTCCCGGGCTAAGAGGTGTTCGCGTTGCGGCAGGATGTCAGGCTGTAGGCGCTTCGCGCGAGGGGTTCGAACCTGTCGGATGAGGGACATCCAGGCGGTACCAGGGAGGTGGAGGGCACCTCCCCCACCCACGTCGGGATACCTCCCGTGGTCCACCGTCACCCTCCTCCGCCGCCGTCGCTGGGCATTCATTCATTCATTCCCCAGCCATATCGACCCCCAGTCCTGACTGCCCCCCACCCGAGGGCTGGCGCTTCCCTTCTGGCCCCCGAAAGGGTCAGCCTCTCTCTCTTCCAAACGGGTCTGTAGCGGCGCTCGGTTGCCCGGGAGGCAGCGTGGAGCTGTCCCAGGACGACTCGGCCGCACCCATCCCTCAGGCCCTTCGCCGTTGGGCAGGCTGGGGCCAGTCTCTCAGCCTCGAGATCTGTTCCACAGTCACCCTCGGAGGAAGGAAAGTTCTTGCAGCTGGGCAAGGGGCAGGGAGGCAGGGCAGGCAGGAGGTGATATTTCAGGTGGCACCAAGAATTGTGGCCTCTGCCCCATGAAGTCTTGGGGCCCTGCAGGTAGGATTATTTGTGGAAGACAGAGCCAGTGGATGAAGCTGTAAGTTCCTGCGCTTGCCCCAGTCCCAAAGCCCACAGCCTGAGCTCTGAAGGCTGGCCATCTAGCACTGGGGCAGATAGGGTGAATGTGGTGTGAGCCCAGTGCCCAGTCCACACAAGTACATGGAACTGGTGGAATGTTTTTTTTTGTTTGTTTGTTTGTTTTTTTAAGAAGATGTTGGGGGTAGGAGTTTATTTATTTATTTTTGTTGTGTTGGGTCTTTGTTTCTATGCGAGGGCTTTCTCTAGCTGTGGCAAGCGGGGGCCACTCTTCATCGCGGTGCGCGGGCCTCTCACTATCGCGGCCTCTCTTTTTGCAGAGCACAGGCTCCGGACGCGCAGGCTCAGTAGTTGTGGCTCACGGGCCTAGTTGCTCCGCGGCATGTGGGATCCTCCCAGACCAGGGCTCGAACCCGTGTCCCCTGCATTAGCAGGCAGATTCTCAACTACTGCGCCACCAGGGAAGCCCCCTGGTGGAATGTTTAAGGGCTCCCTCTGTCCTGTCTTCAAAGAGGCTGGTGAGGCCCTACCCCACTGGCATTTGCCCTTCTTTGCTTTGCTTGCCCCACTCATCCTTGCAGGAATCAGGCTCCTAGGGAATGAGAGAATGTCCTGACAATCCGTGATGGCTTTGCCCCAGTGTACACCCCCTAGCTGGCTCTGAAGTCCAGTTCCTTTCAGAGCGAAGACTTATGGGGCTGCAGGGAGAGGTGGCATAGAGGGTGTCCTTCCCATCCTGCAGTGAGGGGGCCAGTATGCTCCTTCCGCAGTCCTCTGACCATGCTGACAGACACTCTCAGGTCTGAGGTTATGGTTTGACAGAACCCGTTAAGCAGTGCACATCTCTGGGGCAAATGGGCAGATCTAGAGCGCATCATGTCAGCGCAGAAGCTGACAGAAGCTGCTCCTGGTTTCCAGGAGCATTTCTGCTGGGGCCAAATCCAAGTTCTCCTTCCTGACTTGCCTTTGGGAGAATTTTCTGAATAGCCTAGAGGGGACAGCCCAGGTCCTATCCATGCCTTGATGTTACTGGTTGCTTTGAAATTTCTGAGCTTAGGCGAGTCTTCAAAGCCTTAGTGCAGACCAGAAGGATCTGTGTGCCAACCCATCCACCTAGGATGACCCCCTGAGGCTGAGGTCAGCAGTACTCAAGATGGGCTATGCCAGCCAGCCTCCCTGAACCTCCTCCACGTGCCTGTGCTTGGGTGGGCCCCCCCTAGTCCTTAACCTGGTTAAGTCGTGGCTTTGGCCCTTGAATGCCACATACCATACTTATCAGACCAGCATAAAGAGCCTGTCTCATAAGAAGTTCCTATTTTGCTGTGACCTGGGACAAGTCCCCTCTCTGGGCCTGCTTTGCCGTCGTAAGGTAAGGAGGTTGGATTGTAGGCTCCTTAAAGGCCTTCTCCATGCAGCCATTCAGTGACTCTGCTAACTAGCCTGGTTTCCCCCTTGATTTCTGGAGGTATTTTATCTCTTTACATAATTACTTCGTTGCTATGACTACCTATGGAAAGCCCATGAAGTCGAGACCCATGCAGCATTCCACTTTGGTGTCGAGTGTCTGAGTCCGGACACCAGAAAATAATTTGCTTTTCTCCTTTCCTGAGAAGTGAAAATAATTCCCCCCAATTCTGTAGCCATCTCTTATGCAAGGGTAAGTTTGGCAAGAAGTCAATCTTGGCCACTGTGCTGCTATTCACCTGGGCCACAGGGCACCAGTCTGTCACCACATGTTATCACCAATCTTTGAAGCTTTGATTAATTCCCCTGCTGTTTACTAAGGTAGGAAAGGAAGGAGGAGGGGGAGGGCAGAAGCCCCCCCGGAACGGAGCTTCCTTTGTAATTAAGAAGTACCTGCCTCCCCAGGGAGTCCCTGCCAGCTACAGCATGAAGGAAGGCACTGTTCCCACGAATATAAGCCTCCGCGGGGCAGGCTGGTGTCTCCCTTCTCCCCACTACAACTACACATTTTCATTAGTTTACAAATGCCTGGTCATAATTTAGGACTGGAGTGTTTTAATAACCTGTGGAGGTTGAGCCGATCTTTAAGTCCTTGTCCTAAGTTAGAGTTTCCTCAGATGATGTTTAAAACCACTAGAAAATCACATTGTTAATTTTTAAGTAGGACATTGGTTTTGGCTGGGACTATTTTTTAAAACTATGAACTAAAGGGGAAAACATAGTTTTTCGAGGCAGGAGCCTGCTGTGTCCCCCTTTGCCTGGCAAAATAATAAAGCTATCCTAATCTATTTCACCCTCAAAAAAATATGGACTAGGGCTTCCCTGGTGGCGCAGTGGTTGAGAAGCTGCCTGCCAATGCGGTGGACACGGGTTCGTGCCCTGGTCCGGGAGGATCCCACATGCCGCGGAGCAACTGGGCCCGTGAGCCACAATTACTGAGCCTGCGTGTCTGGAGCCTGTACTCCGCAACAGGAGAGGCCGAGATAGTGAGAGGCCCGCGCGCCGCGATGAAGAGTGGCCCCCACTTGCCACAACTAGGGAAAGCCCTCGCACAGAAACGAAGACCCAACACAGCCATAAATAAATAAATTTAAAAAAAAAAAAAATATGGACTAAAAAGCATATAAAGAATTAGTTTAAATCAAATACAAATTGATTTTCCTTCTGACGTGTTGACCCGGCACATCATGGTATATTAAATAATTGTCAAAATCATACTGGTATTTCATTTCACTGGTGTCTTGGGGTCATCGTTGGTGGCTTAGGGTCAGAACAGCAGCATGGGTGGGATGCCTGAGCAAACAGCTGTGACTGGTTGTAAGAATGTTTTTCTCCCTCATGTAAAGAAAAAAAATTAAATATTTCTAATTTATGTTAACATTAATCAAATTATTTGAAACTTGCCCATAATCACCAGGGCCACACAAAATGTTATATTTTAAATAATTTTTGAATTTTGAAGGACTATTCAACAATTTTGTTTTGAAATAACCTAGTGACAATACCTCAGAATCGATATTCTTATTCATACTGGGCTTCTTTGATTACCAAACAAGTTGAAAATGTTTATATATTTAATTGTTAAATCTTTTCGTGGTGGAGAATTTCAAACACATACACAGGAAGAGTAGTATAATAAGCAGTATGTGCCCATCACCCAGCTTCAACAATTATCGTCATGGGCCTCCCTTCTCCCTCCCTCCTGGATTACTTTGAAGCAAATCTAAGATATATTATTTCACCCACAATTATTTCCGTGTATACCTATAAAAGATAAGGTCTTTTAAAAATATAACTACAATACCATTTTCACACCTGAAAAGTAACAATAACTTCTTAAAATCATCAGGTAGCTAGTCGGCAAAGTTCCCACATCATCTAGTAAATGTTTTTGTGCCATTTTAAAAACTTTTATAAGGATCCAAATGAGTTTTATACAATTGGCTGAAACATTGAATCTATATATCTGTGTCTCTAGTAGTCTCTTGTAATGTATAAATTCCCCTTCTATTTCTTCTTTTTTCCTTGCAACTTATTTGTTGGGAAAAAATCTTTTTTTTTTTTTTTTCCTATACCATTGCCCAGTTTGCTGGTGCTGTTTAAAAATGTTCCTCTGACTCCTGTATTTCCTATAGATTGGCAGCTGGATCTAGACATTGATCAGATTCAGGAGGTACTGAACACTTGAGGAAACACATAAGGTCTGGTTATTTCTCTTTGGGGCATGTTAACAGCCATTGATGATTATTTCACGTAAACCCATTATTTCATTAGGGATTGCAAAATGGTATTACTCCAATTCTATCACTCTTTCATTATTTATTAGCTTGAATATTTCTATAAGAGAAATGTCCCTTCTTCAACTATTTGGTTACCCCAATACTAGAAAGGGAGAATAAATCCTCAGCTCTTTCCTTTTATTTACAGGTTTTCAAAATAATGAGATGGGTCTCTAGTAATCACCAAAGGTGACCAATGAGTCATTTTGGTATTATTATTGATCTCATGGATTTAAACATATTTGATGTGTTTTAGCTCACTGTAGACATTATTCTTATTGATGCTCAAATTGTCCCATCTTGCTCTATCTTCAGGTTGGCTCCTGAATACTTGTGCCATCACCACAGTCTTTTTTTTTTTTTTTTGCGGTACGGGGGCCTCTCAATGGTGTGGCCTCTCCCGTTGCGGAGCACAGGCTCTGGATGCGCAGGCTCAGCGGCCATGGCTCACGGGCCTAGCCGCTCCGCGGCATGTGGGATCCTCCCAGACCGGGGCACAAACCCGCGTCCCCTGCATCGGCAGGCGGACTCTCAACCACTGCGCCACCAAGGAAGCCCCACACAGTCTTTGACGGCTTCCTTGCTTTCTGGTATGATTAGATATTTTAGGCCCATTTGTGTATTTCCTGCCCCAAATCTGGAATCAGCCGTTTCTCTAAGGAACACCGGTTCCCTTATGGGAAATTGCATGACCATAATCTAAGCACCAGGGGTGTTCATTGCTAGCTGAGTATTTATTTTTTTTAAAGTAATCAGTTTTGAAGTTTATCTTTTAAACCCATTTGATTGCTGATCAAATTAAAATTGTATTTCCTATCATTTTGGGAGTCATAGGCTATATTAAAAATATAGCACAGCAAAGTGACTCAGCCATACACATACATGTATCCATGAAGAAACTTTAAATTATACTTGGCAGTTGTTTTAATAATCTCTCTCTCTCTCTCTCATTTTACATAATGAGAATTGAAGCCCGCAGGAATTGGCATACTGTGGTCAGCAGGCCAAATCCTGCCCATTGTCTGTTTTTGTAAATAGGGTCTTACAGTCATGCCCATTTAAAAAAAAAAAAAAATCTAATGAAAGTGAAATATTCTCTTTCCAGAGACATGTTCCTTTGTTCAGACATAACAGTTTTGCCCCAAATTCCAGGAGTTCACAGACCTTCCCTGCAACCCTTGCCTGGATTCCACGGTCCATTAGACTGTCAACTGGGGTCCATAATGATGGAGGAAGACTTGGGAGGACTGGAAATAACCAGTTGGCCCCATGTAAGAGCAGCAAATGGGAAAGCTAATGGGTCTTGCAGTATCAGACCCAGGAGAAGAGAGATTAGGAGTAGTTATTGCAAAGACTCTGCACCGGTCACACCAGCAGTGAAGATCTGGTTTTATCAAGAAAGGAACATGATGTCAAAAGTTTGTTCTTTGGTGAAGGATCAGTAGATAGAGAGAGGTCCATCTGGGTGTTGGAAAGAACTTTCTAATAATCAGAACTTCAGTGACATACCTGATAGATCACAGTTACATGTAGGCGCACGTTTTGAAATGTCTTGTGCCTAATTGCAACTTTACTCTTTTTTCACCCACTTGAATATTTACTTCCTTACACTAAGTTCCTTGATATGGATAACACTGAGTAAGGTTGTTTTATTCCCCCCTTTTAAGTTATTCTCGGTTACATAGTTACTGTGGTATAATAATAGGAAGAGCCTGAGCTTTCAGAAAGACCTGGATTCAAATCCTTGCTCCACAAGTTACTGCTGAGTTACTACTGGCTCTGAGCCTCCCTCTCTTCTCTATAAAACAGAGTCACATCTGGCCTACTTCAAAGATTCTCAGGCTGTGTAATGGCCTGGTACACAGTAGATGCTCACCAAAAATGAGTTTCCCTGCAGTTCCTCCGGCTTTGAGAATCTGAGACCAGGTCTCTCTGATGATTCAGACCCAGCTGTAAGAAAAGCTTGGTCTTTTTTTACTATTCAAGGTGCAAAGTTCATTTTTTAAAAATAAACTTTTTAATCTTTAGATAATTGTAGATTCACATGCAATTGTGTGAAATAATACAAAGATCTCGTGTACATTTCCCCCAGTTTTTCTCAGTGGTAATATCCTGTATAACAATAGCACAACCAGAAAATTGACATTGATATAATCCCTTTGACCTTATTCAGATTTCACCAATTTCACATGCATTCATTTGTGTGTGTGTGTGTGTGTGTGTGTGTGTGTGTGTGTGTTTAGTTTTGTACAGTATTATCATGTGGGAATTTGGCAAAGTTCATTTTTAAAATCAAGGTTTCTTTTTCTGTTGGATTCTGAGGGTTTTCATGTAAGAAGCATGTTTTAGAAATTTGGAATTTAAGAAATGTCTATTAGTTAACATTGCTGTGCCTTTGGAACAAGTTTTTTTCTTTCTGTGTCTTTGTCCTTTTTTTTCATTCTCTCACCAAATGAAAATAGTTTATTGTGATCATAAAATTTAGGCAAAGTATACTACAGAAAATTATAAAGAAGAAAAGAAACACCTGCAATCCCAACTCAAGGAGGAAAATAATGTTAGAATTTTGGTGAGCATCCTTCCCAATATATTTTATAATACATGCTGTTCTATATAATATTTTTTCCAATGTTCTATAATGCTATCCTTTGTGGTAGACTTATTTTTAATAAGTTTTAAAAAATAATGATAAATATCATTTTAATAGTTACATAGCCTTTCATTCTTTGAATAAACCATAATTTGTTCATGCCCTATTGTTTTTTTCCTCTTCTACAAGTGTAGTGAACTACATTTCAGTGCACATTCTTATACATTTAAATTTGTGTTCAATTATTTCCTAAGAATAAATTGTTAGAAGTGGAATTTGTGGGTCTGTTGAGTATCTACATACAAATGTATGTACGTTTTCACACACTGCCCTCTCACACAGGAGTGTGTGAGACTGCCCATTCAGCAACATGTTGATCAACAGTAGATGTTATTAAACTTTTAAGCCTTTGAAATTTAGTAAGTAAAAATATCCCTTCTATTTTATTTTTAAATATCTTTATTATTTTTGTTGATTTTAAAAGGATTACACCCTGTTATAATAAGTTCAAACAAAACAGAAACTATTGAGAATGAATTCTTCCCTGAGATATAATCACTGTTGTTTGACATAGAACTTTTAATTTTATAAATGGGTTACATCTTGGTTACTTATATATACTTTTCACTAAACAACATATTTTGGATTTTTTTCCATATTAGCACATGCAGCTATACTCTAGTCTTTTAGTCAATTGCATAGGACTCTGTTATATTGACAAAATATTATTTTGGTATTTCCACCTTTTCCTTCATACTTGTTAACTAAAGGAATATAAATTTTTGCCTACTTGTCCATTTATTTCCTTATACCAAGTTCCATGAAATGGAGTTGCAGGATCAAAGGATTTACATTTCTTAAATAGTTTGATATATGTTAGAAAGGTTAACTAAGTTTTAAGTCTCATCATGGAAAATAAGAATGCTTATTTTCCACATCCTTTCCACGTCCTGTAATATTGAGCACTATAATTTTTTTAGTGTTTACCAGTAAGATAGGTAATAGAGATATTTCTTTTTTTGTGACTTACCTGTTCATATTCTTTACCCACTTTTCTATTAGATTGTTTACCTTTTTCTTTCTGACTTGGATGAGTCATTATCATTTAAAAACACCAATCCTTTGTTGTTTACATCACCTTTTAAATTTTAATTAATTAATTTATTTTGACTGCATTGCGGTATGTGGGATCTTAGTTCCCTGACCAGGGATGGAACCCATGCCCCTGCAGTGGAAGTGCAGAGTCTTAACCACTGGACCACCAGGGAAGCCCCCTGCCAGTTTACATTTTGATGTACAAAGGTTTTTAATTTTTATGCAATTAAATCTTTTATGTGTTCTGGGGTTTATATCTTGCTTAGGAAGACCTTTCTCGGTATGTTAATATTCTCTTCTATTTTATTTTAGTTTTTATTTGACTTAGAAAATATTTGGATGTTTAATCTACCTGGGATTTATTTTTGTGAATGGTGTGAGGTAGCCGGTTGCCCCAAGAACATTTATTGGACAATCTGTTCTTTCCTTACTTATTTGAAACAGCTTCTTTCTTACATACTAAATTCTCAGATACCCATAGATCATCTTCTGGACTCCCCTTATGTTCTGTTGATCTATTCATCTTTTCCTGAACTAGTAAGTATTTTAATTGCTCCAGCTTTGTAGTTTATTCTGACATCTGGTAGGGCATTTGGGATAAATTCGCTTTTTTAAAACTTTCAATCTTCCCACTCAGGAGCAGAGTTTATCTCTCCATTTATTCAAGGCTTCTTTCGTGTCATTTAAAAAATGTCTGTGATTTTCTTCTCATAAATTGCTCTACATTTTAAGAGTTTATTCTTGGGTAACTTATATGTATTGCCATATGAATAGAATCATTTCCCCAAATATATTTTATAACTGTTTATTGCAGGTCTACTGAGAAACTACTGATTTTTATATTGATCTTGTAACCACTAGAATAACAATTAACTCCATGAGAGTGTACTGTGTGTCTTTCCTTATCACAGCTCTGCCTAGCCCATGGCCCAAATATAAGAATATCTGGGCCACTTTCTTATGATTTTTCCAGTTGATGACGTATCCTCTAGTTAGTTTATGTTACCATCTTTCAAACAATAATCATTGCTTTTTATTGGGGTGGCCAAAAAGTTCGGGTTTTTGGTAGGACGGTAGGAAACCCGAACCAACTATTTGGCCAGCCCCAATAACGTATGAACCTTGGATTTCTTTTTCGTGCTTTTGTGCAATGGCTAGAACTTCCAGAACAATGTTGAATAACAGTGGCGAGAGCAGGCATTCCTAGGGGGTTTCCACCAGTTGGACAATCTGGGGTTCTCCCTGGAGGGAGAGGTACCAGGACCCAGTAAGCTCTTTAAGAGTAGGTCATCACCCGGGAATCCGAACCCTTAGACGAGCACGACTTGGGGGAGCCCGGTTAGCAGAAGCCTGTGGCAGGGCGCGGAGCTGGACCCTCCTGGGACGTCCCAAATCCGGGCCAATACCAGGTTTGGGTCCCGGAAGGGGTGCGGGCTCCCTTTCCAGGGAGCAGAGGTGCCGGCATGGTTGCTGTTTTTCCAATAGCCCTCCAGTCTACGCAAGCTTTTGCTCTTCCGCTTACTGACGCATCGGCCCCCGCCAAGGGGTGGGCAGGGCAGGGCCGGGCGGGCTGGCGCGGGGCCCTGCGGTGCTGGAATTCTGGGTGTGGCTGCCCTCTCGGCGCCGGGTGGCGCTGGGTTCTCCAGCCCTTCCAAGGGCTGGCGCAGAAAATGGACTTGTGGTTCGCGGGCTGCGGCAGAGATGCGCCAGGGGTGAGGAGCGTCAGGTGAGGATGGCTGGGGAAGGCTGGACCAGGCGGGGAAGCTGCGGGCAAGGGCAGCACCCACTCCCTCCCCGACTGTGGACACCCCGCCCAGGGAATCAGGAGAGGGAGGTACAGTCCCATCCCCCAGAATCTCCGTGGTCTTTCACTGGGAGGAAGGCAGGATCCGAGGTTGGTGGGGCGCTGAGCTGGCCGGTGGCCTGGGCTGCCGGCTGTGCTCGGCAGCATCCTCACTTGGGCTCAGAGGCCTCTCCTCACAGTCCGTCCCTGGGATGCAGTCAGCAGCGTGGGAGAGAGAAAGGAGGGGCAGGCCTTTAGCACCCGAGTCTGGATTCAGACCCCCACTAGGGCACCAAAACGGTCCTGGCTAAAGCTGCAGATCCCCTCCTTGTTGCTAAAGTTACTTAGACTGCCTTCCAGTCCTCCCGCTGTTTGGCCTCTCAGCAAACTTCACTGCTTTCCCATTCCTCCTTTTTGAAGTACTCTTTCGGCTTCCATGACAACCTATACACCTGGTTTTTTTTTTTTTTTTTTTTTAAACCACTGTGCCACCAGGGAAGCCCCACACAGTCTTTAAGTGCTGTAATTCTTGAGGTCCCAGGCTACTCTCCTTCCCCTCCCTCTTCCCCATGCTCCTAGTGGAGATATAATTCACACACCATAAAATTCATCCTTTTAAAGTGTGCCGTTCAGTGGCTTTTACTGTATTCACAAAGTTGTGCAACCATCATCACTGTCTAATTCTGGAACAGTTTCATCACCTCCAAAAGAAACTCTATGTGCATTAGTCACTTCCCATTTCCCCTTCCCTCCAGCCCCTGGCAACTACTAATCTACTTTCTGTCTCTGTGGATTTGCCAATTCTGGACATTTCCTGTACGTGGAATCATACGATATGTGGTCTTTTGTAACTGGGTTTTCATTTAGCATAATGTTTTTAAGGTCCATTCATGTTGTAATATGTATCAGTACTTCATTCCTTTGTATGGCTGAATTATGTTCCACTGTATGGGTATACCACGTTTTGCTTATCCATTCATCAGTTGGGTATTTGGGTTGTTTCCATTTTTTGGCTATTATGGTAATAATTATCATAATGCTATGAGCATTCCTTTTTTTAAAAACTTTAAAAAATTGAAGTATAGTTGATTTACAATGTTGTGTTAATTTCTGCTGTACAGCAAAGTGGTTCAGTTATACATACATATACATTCTTTTTCATATTCTTTTCCATTATGTTTTGTCACAGGATACTGAATATAGTTCCCTGTGCTCTAAAGTAGGACCTTGTTGTTTATCCATCCTATATATAATAGTTTGCACCTGCTAATCCCAAACTCCCAATCCATCCCTCCTCCACCCCCTTCCCCTTTAGCAATCACAGGTCTATTCTCTATGTCTGTGAGTCTGTCTCACAGAGAAGTTCATTTGTGTCATATTTTAGACTGCACATATGAGTGATATCATACGGTACCTGTCTTTCTATTTCTGATTTCACTTAGTATGATAATCTCTAGGTCCATCCATGTTACTGCAAGTGGTATTATTTCATTCTTTTTTATGGCTGAGTAATATTCCATTGTATATATGTACCACATCTTTACCCATTCATCTGTTGATGGACATTTAGCTTGTTTCCATGTCTTGGCTATTATAAATAGTGCTGCTATGAACATAGGGGCGCATGTGTCCTTTTGAATTGTAGTTTTGTCTGAATATATGCCCAGGAGTGGGATTGCTGGATCATATGGGAATTCTATTTTTAGTTTTTTGAGGAACCTCCATACTGTTTTCCATAGTGGCTGTACCAGTTTACATTCCCATCAACAGTGTAGGAGGGTTCCCTTTGCTCTGAGCATTCTTGTACAAGATTTTGTGTGCCCATATATTTTCAGTTTTCTTGGGTATATGTACCTAGGAGGAGAATTGCTGGGTCATATAGTAAACGTTTAACCATTTGAGTAACTACCAAACTGTTTTCCAAAGCAGCTGCACTAATTTACAATCCCACCAGCAATGTGTGAGGGCTCCAGTTTCTCCTTATCCTCACCAACACCTGATATGAATTACAGTCTCTCAGGGGTGTGAAGTGGTATCCCATTGTGGTTTTGATTTGTATTTCCCTGATGACTAATGATGTTGAGCATCTTTTTGTGTACTTATTGGTCATCTGATATCTTCTTTGGAAGAATGTTTATTTAAACATTTGCCCATTTTTAGTTGGATTATTTGTCTTTTTATGTTTCAGTTTTGAGTTCTTTAAAAAGATTTTGTGGTTAAGAAAAACACATAACATAAAATTTACCATCTTAACCATTTCTAAGTTCATTTGTACAGTTCAGTAATGTTAAATATACGTATTCATATTGGTGTGCAATCAATCTCCAGAACGTTTTCACCTTGCAAAACTGAAACTCTATACCCGTTAAATAACTCTCCATTCCGCCCCCCTCCTCCAGCCCCTGGCAACCACCATTCTACTTTCTGTTTCTATGAATCTGACTACTCTAGGTACTTCACATAGGCGGAGTCATACAGCATTTATAGTTTTGTGACTGACTTTTTTCACTTAGTATGACATCTGCAAGGTCATAAGAGTTTTTCATATATTCTAGATACTAGTCCCTTATCAGATGCATGATTTACAAATATTTTCTCTCATTCTATGAGTTTCCTTTTCACCTTCTCAATATAATTAGCAGCACAAAATCTTCTAATTTTGATGAAGTTCGATTTATCTATTTTTTCTTCTGTTTCTTGTGCTTTTGGTGTCATAGCTTAGGAGACCATTGCCTAATCAAACAAAGATTTACACATATGATTTCTTCTAAGAGTCTTAGCTCTCACACTTTTGAGTTATTTTTTTGTACATGGTGTGAGATAGGGATCCAACTTAATTCTTTTGCATGTGGATGTCTAGTTGTCCCCGCACCATTCATTGAAAAGACTATTCTCTCCCCCGTTGAATCAGTCTTGGCACCCTTCTCGATAGCTTCTCTTCTTTATGTACCCACTTTCCCTCGGGGATCTTCCTAGCTCCTGTACCCATCCATGGGCCAATAACTCAGAAATGTATCCCTTCAGCCTGGACCTTTCTTCTGAGCTCCTTACTCATATGTAACTGGATATCTCCACTTAAATGTTTCTCACACATGTTTAAGACTGAACTCATGATTGTTTCCTTCAAATATGTTCTTTTTCCAGTATATTTTCCTCTCTTTTGTCTCAGCAAAACACAGCAGTATCCTGCTTGCAATCCAGAAATCTAGAGTCAGGTTTGACACTTCTTACCTTATGCCCCACATCCAGCTGATCACCAAGTCCAGGTTGGTTCTACTTGGAAATATATATTGTGAATCTATCCCTCAACCTCCATCACCACCACTGCCACCAAGTCTGAGACCTCATCTCTTTGCTGGAATACAGTCTCCTAACTGGTCTGTCTCCATGGAAAATTCTAAATATATACAAAAGAGGAGGAGAGTTGTAGGAGGGGCCCCCATGTATTCATCACCACTAACTACAATAACCACCAAGATCAGGTTGTCCCTATTACATCAGTACTCATCCTGTGCTCCCCCTGCCCCACACCCTTTGGATTACTTTGAAATAAATCTATGTATTAGAGTGATCTGCTCAAACGGATGCTGCTCCATACTCTTTAACGTACAAAGTTGACAGTGTATTTCCCCTTTTAAATCCCTTCATTGGTTCCTCATAGCTTTTCTTTTCTTTTTTTTGTTTTGTACTATAAACAACTTTATTCATGGACTTTCATATAAGTATAAAAGTGATGGATATTAAAATCACACTTTCACATACATTTTCCAGAAAAAGCCAATTCCTGTATATACTGAAAATCAGATATCAAAATCTGGGGGCCCAAAGTCCCCAGAAGAAACCAGTTGCGGGGGTAAGCAGCTATATCTAGTGTCTCCGACTCCATTTCTGCAGCGCAAAAGGCCCCCCCCCCGTAGTTGTTCTTTTTGTTTTGTTTGTTTGTTTTTTGCGGTACGCGGGCCTTTCTCCGCTGTGGCCTCTCCCGTTGCGGAGCACAGGCTCCGGACGCGCAGGCTCAGCGGCCATGGCTCACAGGCCCAGCCGCTCCGCGGCATGTGGGATCCTCCCGGACCAGGACACGAACCCATGTCCCCTGCATCGGCAGGTGGACTCTCAACCACTGTGCCACCAGGGAAGCCCTACCCCCCATAGTTTTTAAGAGAATGACAAAAACCCTTATTGGGGCCCACAAGACCCTGCATGATCTAGCCCTGCCAACCTCTCCAGCCTCATTGCTCATCACTTCACTACTCACCTCTACCCTCCAGACACAAAGGCTGTGTTTATATTTCTCATATGTGCCACACACATCTGGCCTCAGGGCTTTTGCACATCATACACCCTCTAATAAACCCTCTACAAGGACCCCTTCCCAACACCCTCCAATCCTCCCCACCCCGACCCTGCCAGCCCCTCAGTCTGATTAGCATCCATTGGCTATCAGAGCAAATGCTGCTGCTGCTGCTTCGGGGGGTCTTCCCCACTCTCCATGGGTGACTCAGGACTCCTTGACAGAGGTCCTCCTAGGACGCTGTGCTTTGCCTTCGTAACGTACATTACACAGTTATACTTATGTATCGGTCTCTATAAATATTTGTTTCATGTCTACCTCTCCCACTGGGCATTTTGGGGATAGTAGCGTGCCTTATCCCTCTTCGTATACACAGCACTTACACAGAGCTGAGCGAATACAGGCGTTCAATTGGCATTTGTAGGATGGAGGCAGAGGGGCCGGCAGCCCTCTGAGGGCTTCTGCCAGCCTGTCCTGGGATTGGGGTTTTTCTGACCACGGAGAGCCAGTGGCCATCTGCCCCCTCACCCAGTTCCTGGCTAGGCTTTGTTATTCCCTCAGACAACATTTGCTTTCCCTCCTGGCTTGAGACTTTCTTGCCCCTTTGCAGAGGAGTAACTGAGGCCCAGAAGGGGAGAGTGGCTTCTCCAAGGACCCACAACAGTGAGAGGTACTTCTAGGCCTGCGTCCTGTCTTCCTGTCCCCACGCCCAGGCTCTTCCAGGACACTGAGTCTGCTCGAGACTGCCTGTGCCCTGACAAGAGCCAGGTGGGCCCCCAAAGCCAGAGTGATTCTGAGGTGGGTGTCCCCGGGTGGTTGGAGTTGGGTATGCTGGATGCTACCCATGGATGGACAGAGCTGACTTGTCCCGGGAGTAGCCACACCTCCAGGCAGCCTTGAGTGGGGGTGAGCATCTGAGGGTGTCTGTGGGCCCTCCCCTCAGCCTGCCGGGCAGAGGGTGGCCCCCAGGAGCACAGGGGTGCTCTGTTTCTTCATGAATGCAAGTCTGTGTTTAGACCTGAATGACCAGCTTCTTGTCTGGAAACAGCCAGGCCCCAAGTGGCCTGCCAAGAAAAAGTGGTCTGTGACCAGGTCCAGGGGTGCCAGCTCTCACAGATGCTGCTCCGGCGGTGGGCACTGTGGGAGGAGGCCAGCAACAGGCAGGTCGCTCTCTGCAGAACCAATTCCCTGCTCCATCGTAGCCGGGGCTTTGTAGGAAATCCTGCGTATCCCCAGGAGCGAAGCTTCCAGGTTTCAGCCATTTGTCCATCTGTCTCCCTGGTGACTGTTGTCACTCTGCAGGTCTTTGAGCTCTGGCCAGGAAGGGGGCAGCAACTGCTGGCCTCGTACCTCTGGTGGAGAGAGAAGAGAGGGTGGGATCCTGAGTATGGTTGGGCCTGAGCTGTGGGAGGACCTCTGGGCCCCAGGGGATAGGACGCAGTCCGTGGATGCCACCCAGGTGTAAAGAGGGCCCTGCCCGCTGCCACTGTCCCAGGGGAAAGGTTCAGTCACGCAGGACATGTATGGAGCTTTGCGGGTGCAGTGGGGGGCCCGGTGGTGTCCCCATCTCTACTTCCCATGGGGAGCTCACCTCTGGGCATCCTTCAAGGGACATGATGGGAGGGTAGGGGGGCAACTCAGCTCTCAGTGGTGTAGGCAGGGGTGGGAGGCCCAGCGGGCAAGGCTGTGAGAACCGGCCCCCTTCCCCAGGCCTGGGCCGTGACCAGTCTCAGATCCTCACAGCGGCCCTGACCATCTGCAGGCCAGAGAAAGGATTCTCCCCATTTTAGAGAGGAGGGAGGAAACTCAGAGGGAGATGCCTGGGGGCCACCCGGAGGGTCAGGGGAGCCAGAGGCAAACTTGAGTGAGTTGTTCTCACTCCAGGCCGCGCCGTGTGTTTTGTGGGACTCTAGTTCCCTGGCCAGGGACCGAACCCAGGCCCTTGGCAGTGAGAACGCAGAGTCCCAACCTCTGGACCGCCAGGGAATTCCCTTACTCCAGGTCTTATGTTGGTATCCTGAGGCCCCACTGCTGCTACACAAACTACACAGAGGGGTTTTCCACAGGGAGCATTTGTCTCTTCGGTAAACAGTTATGGAGCACTTACTGTATGCCTGAGGTTGTGCGAGGCCCTGGGGTAAGAGATGAATATGACAGTCTAGGGGGGAGACTGCCGCATCAACAGGTGATACAGCAAAGGAGGCTATCTGAGCAGAAGTGGGCACAGGCGGGGGATAGCTCTGCTCTCCCTGGAGGTACAGGCCGGCCAGGCTTCAGGGAGGAGAGGTCCTGGGGGGTGAGAAAGAGGGGTCCCTACCTCGGGCAGCAGCAGCTTAGCTGGGCAGGGCCCAGGCAGACCTGGGAGGGGGGGCTCCTTAGCGCGGCTCCCGAGGGCAGGAGAAGCGTCAGCCTGAGCACTTTGCTCTCAGATTCTGTCCGCATGAGGAGCAGGGCCTTTCTGGTGTGCTGAGAGCCCAGGCCTGGGTGGGAGGTCAGGGAGAAGGGAAAAGGGGTTGGGGCCCTTTAACCAGGGCTGGTCCAGTCAACCAGGCAGCTTGGCTGCTGAGAGTGGGAGATGGGGCCAGCCTTGCCCCTGGCCCTCCCAGCTCTCATTGGATGGGAGGACCCAGGGTTTCTGAGATCCCTGTAGGTAGAAGGAGTTCTTGTTAGCACCAGCGCTCAAAGGGGTCCTTGTTCAGGCTGGATCTAGCCGCCCCCAGAGGGCTGGGCCAGCCCACATCTTCCTAGCAACTAGCTCATCCAGTGTGTTTGGTTCTTGGAGTAAGGGAGATAAAGCCTAGGGGGTTCTGATCTAGGGAACCCCACTTCCCAGAAGGGCTCCCACATGATCATCTCAGCCCAGTAGACACCCCCTCCATTTCCCCTAGTCCCCCTGTACTGGGCCTGTGGGGAGAGCGGGGGCCTGGCCCTGCAGCAGGGAGAGCTCTAGGAAAGGGCAGAATTTGGGTCCCTCGAGCGCTCCAGGCACGGTAGAAAGAGTGCACACTTTCAGCCAGACTGGATTTTGAATTCGAGCTCCACTGCTTTCCAGTTACGTGGTCAGGAGCAAAGTGCTTTGCCTCTGTGGGCCTCAGTTTCCTCATCTGTGATGGGAATGGTGCATCTCTCTTGCATGACTAGAACTGGACTGAGATTAGAGGAGATCATGAGCCAGATCCATTCACCTCCTTCCCCCTGGGGGCTCCATCGTTAATGGGGCCAGACTTGGTCTGAACTTTCTTCAGAGGCTTCTTCCCTTTCTTGGTCCTGAAGGTGCATTGCAGGTATGGTACCCCCAGGTGTGGGTATCAGCCGTCTATGGAGTCCTGGCCCTGCCAGCGAACCCAGCTGAGCCTCCCTTCTTCACCCGTGAGGTGTTAAGTTGTACTACCTGCCCCACTAGTTGCGGCGAGCGGGGGCTGCTCTTCGTTGCGGTGCGCGGGCTTCTCATTGCGGTGGCTTCTCTTGCTGCAGAGCATGGGCTCTAGGCGGGCGGGCTTCAGTAGTTGCAGCACTTGGGCTCAGTAGTTGTGGCTCACGGGCTCTAGGTCACAGGCTCAGTAGTTGTGGCACACGGCCTTAGTTGCTCCGCGGCATGTGGGTCTTCCCGGACCAGGGCTCGAACCCCTGTCCCATGCATTGGCAGGAGGATTTTTTTTCCCTCCCCCACCAGGGAAGTCCCATCATGTCTTAAAGGACATCACATGTGTGCCCTCGTTTGTGGTCTTCGGGCAAACCAGGTATGGGGGTTTTTGGTCTTGGCTGCAAGGGCCGGGGCATTGGGAGCAGCTGGAAAGTCAGGGAGCAGCCGCGGGGAGCGGACCCTCTTCGCTGTCTCCCAGGGCGGGGCTTGGCCCACGGCCCACCTGCTTCTCTCTTCACTCTCTTCCTCATTCTAGACCCAATCTCCAGGTGCACCTGGTCACTCTGGCCCAGGACACCTGCGGCTCTCTCCTGCCTGTTCACTGCCTTTGGCCCGCCTCCTCCACCTCCCGTATTTCCCAGTTAGGATTCATCAGAAAGGGATCCTGATGGGCCAGCTCAGCTTTTCATTCTTTTTTTAAAAATTTTTATTTTAATGTGGACCATCTTAAAGTCTTTATTGAATTTGTTATAATATTGCTTTTTAAAAAAATATATTTTGGTTTTTTTTTGGCCGCAAGACATGTGGGATCTTAGCTCTCCGACCAGGGATCAAACCCGCACCCCCTGCATTGGAAGGCAAAGGCCTAACCACTGGACCGCCAGGGAAGTCCCTCAGCTTTTCATTCTAAAGAGGGCGCTGGTCAGCTTGCGGGTGGCTTTGCTCGGGTCTGGAGCACCCCCGTGGTTCTATCCTGTAGCCCGGGTCATCTGTACAAACTGGGTCTCCACATTCCCTGTCATTTCAAAGCTGCCACAGGTAGTAAAGGGAAACGAAGCATATTCCTGGCCCAGGGGTTCTCAGACCAGCTCCTGGGAAGTGGGGATTGTGACTAGGCTGAGCACCTGCCCCACCCTGAGTCCTTTGCCAGGGCTGCTGAGCAGGACAGACGGATTGGGGCCCAGCATGTGGCCCCCAACTCAGAGCCACACGCCCTTACACTCAGTGTGGAATTCAGTTATGGGATTCTCTCCCCTTCCCTAATGGGTGGAAAAGGTGAAACTTGTCCTTGTTGTCCTAGGTATGGATTATCAGCTTAAAAAAATAAAAAGTGAGGTGCAGCCTCTATGTAAGAAATAATAGAGTTATTTTTTTGCAAAAGGAGATTGCCTTTCCACTTCAAGTTTCAGTGTATTGACGACGAGCCTGTCCACGTTATTCCAGTTTCCCTTGGGGAGAGGTCTTGTCAGCCATTTTCTGGGCTGTACTTCGGGCCAGTGGCCCTGAGAGAAAGATTGGAGGGGGGGCTCTTGGGCAGGACACAGTGTGGTTCAGGGCTGGACGCTGCCACACGGGAGGGCTGGCCTTACTTCCTTGACAAAACTCAGGAAATGAACTCTGCGACCTTAACAGATGAAGGAAATCTCTATTAAGAGCGTGATTCCCTGTTTTGCCAAGGATGTTCCTGGAACTCCAGAGGGCCGGGTGAAGGCACAGGAGGGTCCGGAGCCCAGGTCCGGAGCCCAGGTGGGAGGACTGGCCTCGGAGACCAGGAGGTATGCGTCTCCCTCTGAGCCCCAAACAAAGGAGGGGTTTAAAATCACCCGAGAGCTTTTAAAAGCCTGAAGCTGAACCTCATGACCCAGCAATACCAACCCTAAGTGTTTACTCATAGAAACGAATACTTGTGTGCACAAGACACGAGGTGCTGAAACGTTTATAGCAACGGCTTTGTAACAGGCGAAAACTGGAACCTCAATGGTAAAATGCCCCCCAACAGTAAGATTAATAAATCAGTTGCAACATGTCCATATAATGGAACTCTAAACGTTAGTGAAAATGCAGAGTTGGCAGCCACACACAACAGTGTGGATGAATCTCACCAGTGTGTTGCCGAGTAAAAGAACACGTGCCACATGATTCCATCCACAGAAAGTCCCCGAAGAGGCAAAGACAATCTGTGTTGTTGGAAGTCGCGTAGGTGGTTCTCTTTGACCGGGGGGTGGGGGGTTGGGAGTGGGCAGTGAGACTAGAAGGCGTGGGAGGGGCTTCTGGAGGGCAGCTTCTCCGGTATGCACCGTTTGTGAAATGCGTTGCACGGTTCACTTACTTTGTGTGCACTTTTCAATATGTAAAGTACACATCAGTAACAAGTTAAAAATACATAGTTACCTAAATGCTACCGCCAGAGGTTCTGATTTAACTGGTTTGAGAACAGAGCTCAGGGATCATTTTTCTTTGGTTGGTTTTTTGAAAAGCTCTACAGGTGATTCTAGTGTGTACCCGGCAGGCTACCCCTCCGAGTTAACAGGATGATCTTTTTTCTCTGTGAAGTAGGTGGTGAGCTGTGTGCTGAGATGTAGAGGTGGGGTGGGGTGAGGGAGCCTGGGGGAATCTGGAGGCGCCCCAAGGTCTAGGCTGCTGAGCCCCAGTGGTGGACGTTCCTTCCAGGACACGCGCCCTCAGCTCCCTGTCCCTAGATGGCTCTATTCGCCGTCTCTGGCTTTGCACTCTCAGGGGCCTGCTGCTAAGATGGGTTTTCTTTCTTTTGGCCGCTCCACGTGGCTTGCGGGATCTTAGTTCCCCAAGCAGGGATTGAACCCCGCCTGAGCAGTGCCAGCGCGGAGTCCTAACCACTGGACTGCCAGGGAATTCCCTAAGATGTGTTTTCTGTTTGGAAAAGGTCTCTCCTTGGAGCTGATTGGGACCCACGTCCTGCACGAGTGGGGGGAGCTGGCCCTGGCCTTGAGAAGAGCTGACAGGACCCACAGGACACTCTAGCATCTCAGGTGTCCACTAGAAGACAACTTGGGAGAGTGTGGACATCCCCCTGGGGGAGGAGACACCTGAGGGGACCCTCCAGTGACCACAAAGGCCCAGCTGGCTCCGGCTGCCAGGCCTGGCCGAGTTTTCTGCTTCAGCACCAGCCATGGACACTGCTGCTGCCCGAGGCTTGAGGAGCGAGGGGAGGGGTTGCCCTGTGGTTAGGGAGGGTTCTGGTGGTGGAGCTGCGACAGCCCAGCGGGGTGCAGCCAGTGAGCACTGCTGTGGGGCTGGGAGGGGCCCAGCCTGTGCTTTTCCCCAAACACCCCCTCCCATCCTTTCCGAGCCACTTTACCCTTTTCCGTATGTCCTCTGTCTCCCACCCAGGCTCCTCTTTGATCAGTCAGCCGGCGCGGATTGAGTGCCTGGCGCTGCCGTGCCGGGCTGTCTGCCTGCTCCACAGGCCAGGGCTCCTGGAGGGGAGGGCCCATCTGTGGGTGACCCCCCTCCACTCCTGTCCACCACCCCTCCCCTTACTGCTGGGCATCCATCATTCTCCGTGCCTCCTTCACTCTTACTGCGTGGCTTTAAAATTTTTAATTAATTAATTTATTTTTGGCTGCATTGGATCTTCGTTGCCGCACACGGGCTTTCTCTAGTTGCGGCGAGCGGGGGCTACTCTTCGTTGCGGTGCGCGGGCTTCTCATTGCGGCGGCTTCTCTTGTTGCTGAGCACGGGCTCTAGTCGCACAGGCTTCAGTAGTTGTGGCACGTGGGCTCAGTAGTTGTGGCTCGCGGGCTCTAGAGCGCAGGCTGGGTAGTTGTGGCGCACGGGCTTAGTTGCTCCGCAGCATGTGGGATCTTCCCGGACCAGGGCTCGAACCCATGTCCCCTGCACTGGCAGGCGGATTCTTAACCACTGTGCCACCAGGGAAGTCCCTACTACCCGGCTTTTTTTCTCCCCTCCTCCCTCTTGAAGTGTCATCGTGTCCCTTTCTCTGTCTCTCCTTCACTCATTCATTTAGCAAACATTGGGCACCTGCTGTGTGCTGCTGGTACAGAGATGTAGAAGACACACCCCTGGTGGAGCTCAGATGTCTAAACAGACAAGCACACTCTGGGGTGGTAAGGGCTGGAGCAGCAGCGTGCAAGAAGGGACCAGGGACCATAGAGGAGGGATGACCAGCTCTGCATGGCGGAAAGCTGGGAAGGCTTCACAGAGGAGGTGATGCCTGATCTGGGCTTTGAAAGACGACCAGGGAATTCCCCAGGTAGATAAGTATGGCAAGGAATTCCAGGAAGAGCAAACATGCAGGGGTGAAGGGCCGCCGCTGAGCTGCAGGGGTGAGGCTGGAAAGGAAGCAAGGAAGGTCAGGAAGGCCAGGTAGGAGGCAAGAAGGAACTACAGGAGGAAAGTCAGCAGGAGGGGGGCAGGCTCAGATCTGGGCCCCAGGTGGCTCTGTTGGCAGTGTGGGTGTGGGAGAGTGCCAGGTGTGGAAGGGCAAGGCTGGGGGCAGGTGTAGTTAGGAAGCTGTTGTCAGCATCCAGGAAGAGGATGATGGTGGCCTAGGCTTGCCTGCTGTAGCAGGAGTGGAGACAGTAGATGGTACGGTGGGTCGGGTGGTGCCAGGCTCTCGGGGCCTTGGCGGTTGACTGGTTGCAGCGGTGGGGAAGAAGCGTGAGTTGAGGATTCTGGCTTGGGTAACTGTGGAGGTTCGGGCCTTTCAAGGGGCAGCAGGTTTGGGGGGATGATGCTGAGCTCACTTTGATGGATTCGTCTAGATGGCAGGCTCTGCCACTCTGGAGGGACGAGGTGTCATATTAGGGATTTATCTACCTGGTGTGGATATTTTGAGCCCAGGGGAGGCATCCACAGCATGTGTCAAGTGTCCCATGAAGCTTCGTCTGTTAGGTCCCTAGGAAGCAGCTAGACTCAGCCTCTCTGGGTCTTCTCTGCACTGCCTCTCTCTCCCTCTCCTAACCTCTCTGTGTCTCCCCTTTCCTTCTTTTTTTTTCCGGCTGTGCTGCTTGGCTTACAGGATCTTAGTTCTCCGACCAGGGATTGAACCCGGACCCTTGGTTGTGAAAGTGCGGAGTCCTACCACTGGACCACCAGGGAATTCCCTGTGTCTCCCCTTTCCTGATGGGCCTGGCTCCTCTCCCGACGTCTCTCAGTGCTAGCTGCCCGTCCCCTCCCTCTCAGCAGCCCCCTGGGCTGGGCAGGCTCATACTGGGTTCATGGGGTGATAAGCTCAGTATTTGTGGAAGGAATGAAGGAATGGGCAGTTAGCCTGAGTTCCCACTTGGGCCAGCAAGGCCTGAGGGCAGGGCAAGCACAAGTTGTGTCCTCTGGATCAGCATCTTGCCTTTGGACCAGGCTCAGCAGAATGAAAGGGCCTCATCTGAGGAATTTTCAAACCTTTTCTACCCCCTTTAATGTCCAGCATACTGAGCCTCCCGTGCTCCATCACCCTCATGACAATAATGACATTTTTTTGTGGCTTTGATTGAAAAAATAGATACGGTTTTGAAGACCCTTGATATTAACTCCATAGTCTGCACGTGGAGGTGTGATGGGGCTGGATGGGCAGCGGGTATGGTTCCCAACACACATAGCAAGAGCAACTAGGTTGAGGAAGGCTCTGTGGGAGCGGACAGAGACTGCCGGCAGGGGGCGGGGACCCAGCCTGGCCCCTCACTCTCCAGCGCCCTGCTCTTGCCACCTCCTTCGTCTGGGTCAGGGCCCTGTTGGTCCTTGGGTGGACCCCACCTGCCTGGTTCTGTTGGTGAATTCTCGATGACTATCACCCCAGACCTAGCTTTTCCTCTGACTTTGCTCCCATCTCTTTATTTTTAACTCATCTAAACAAATACTGTGGGAAAGAAGACGAATCAGTAGAAAGTCTGACTTGAAGGTGATTTTGAAAGCAGTGCATTTCGGCCATAGCCAGGGTCTCTGTACCAACAGCATTATCAGGATGGCCCGGAGGGGCTGATTTTAATCGATGGACATGAAGGATTGGCTTGTGACCATAATGTTCATCACATGAAAAGGGGTTGCTTTGAGTTTGAACATATTTGAGTCATTTACCCCAAGGGACTCCTGTTTTCTTACCGTTATTTTTTTCATGGAGATGCTGTGGGAATCATGGCAGCCTTTTTTTGTTATTCTCATGGCCCATCTCTCCTCCAACCTCTGTTCTTGATCTCACTTACACTGTCCACACAGTCCTTCCTCAGACATGTCACGTCACGAGTGCCTGCTTCACGCTGGTGGTGCCCCAGGCTCAGGGGCTGCGATGTTGCAGGAGGTGTCCTGGAGCCCCTGGAGGTGGGGAGTTAGAGCTCACACACAGGTGCCTGAGAGGGAGCCTGGGGTTCGGGGCTGAGAGCCTGCAGTAGGGCTCATCACTAGGCTGGGGGAGGACTGATGGAAGGCGCCCCTCCCTGAGGTCACATTTGAACCTAAGGATGGGTTGGGTTTAGAATCTATGCAAAGGCATGATTATCACGCAGGGTTAGATGATGGAAGCCAAGCAGGATTATAGTCCCACCCAGCTGGTCAGGCTCAGCTTCCTTTTCTCTGGGAGTCCTGCTATAACTCTTTCACTGTGTGTCCTCTGAGCTCCTGCAGCCCTGACAACTCGTATCACACTTTCCAGTGCCTGAATGACAGGCTCCCTGCCTCTGAAAGCATGATCAAGTTCCTCCTTCTTCCTCTTGGGGTCTTGTTTTATCCTTGGTCCCCAGGGCTGGAGTGTGTTCCTTAGAGCGGAGCCCACACCCATCTCCTCCCTGGTGGCCCCGTGGGCTCCTGGGCTGCAGGGTTCAAGGTCTCTAAGGCTCCGTGATTTGACTTGTACACACTCTGCCTCAGGGGCCTCTCTTATCTTCAAAGCAAGAAAGAAACGGAGAGATGAAAGAGAGGGATGGGATGGGCCGCACAAAAATTAAACACAAGTACAGCAACAATACCACAGAACTGAAAGGCAAATGGGGGAAGTATTTGCAAAAATGATAAACTAAGGATTAATCTTCTCAACAAAGAAGGTATACAAATCAATAAGAAAGACATGAAGATCCTTATAGACAATTCACAGATGAAATCCCAGTGGTTAATATGTATTTGGCAAAAATGTTCCACCTGTCAATAAGCAGAAATAGAAATGAAAACAATATATTTTCACCTATCAAATTTGCGAAGGTGAGAAAAAGATCATACCAGTGTACGGCCTGGATGTAGGGCAACGGGCATCCTCATATAGTGCTGATGGCCATGCTCGTTGGTGCAGCACCTGGAAAGCATTTTGGAAGTGGGTCTGAAGATCCTGAGAAATGCTCATCCTCCATCCACAAATTTCACTTCTGAGAATCTAACCAAGGAATGAATAGTGACATGGGGAATTTCTCATGAAATTATGTTAAGCAAAAATAGGGCATACAAATTATATGATATATAATCCCCCTTACGTAAATTATATATTTATGCATAAATGTTTTCTTTGGGTGATTTTGGGGGAATTTTTTTCTTATGGGTGATTTTTGATCATAATGCTTTATATATTTTATATTTCTCATATTTTCTATAATAAGCATTAAAAAAATCAAGGGGGAGAAGTCCCTGTGAAATGTGTTATGATGGACCCAAATAAATTCAGAAATTAACTTTAGGAGTCAAAGGGTGTCACATCGCTAGCACAACCTGTCACTTTGAAAGATTCAGGACATACATGATATGTGCACCAAAACTCACCGTGAGGTTGAGGACAGAGGTCATCAGGCCACACGGCTGTGGCTGGGCTCATTTGGTGGGTAAGATCACCTGGCTCTTTGCTGTGTGACACTGGGTACAGCCTGTCCCTGGCAGGTCTCAGTTTCCTATCTGTACAATGGTAGGGTGGGAGGAGGGTCAGATTAATAATCCTGGAGGGGCTTGGCAGATCTTGGCTAGGCAGTAACTCTTCTTTAATTAATTAATTAAATTTATTTTTAAATGTAATTTTATTTTTTAAAATATTTATCTATTTTGGCTGCACCGCGTCGGGATCTTTGTTGCTGCACGCATGTGGGATCAAGTTCCCCGACCAGGGATCGAACCCCGGCCCCCTGCGTTGGGAGCGCGGAGTCTTACCCACTGGATCACCGGGGAAGTCCCGGTAACTCTGTTCTTGAAGAAGAGAATTTGACTTTGCCTGGTGACACTGCCGAGAGGGATGGAGCGCTGGGATCTGCAGGTTCCAGGTTCCAGCTCCTTACCTGCTGAGAGACCAGTGCACAGACCCCGTTACCTATTCACGACCACCACACTGCCCTGCCTTGGCCCTGCTTCTTGGCCACCCTCTCTTCCCATCGCCCCTGGGCCCACTCAGCTGCGGCTAGTTTGCCTGCTCAAGCTTTAGTCTTTCTGCTCTGGAGGAGCAGGAAGGGGAGGACCCTAGGCTTTGGAGCTGTTTAGTGGAGGCATGAATTCAAAAGCCTTTGGGGAGCCCCACCTGCCTATGGAGAGGGTGTCTACCCCCTCTCGGGCCCTCTCTATGGGACATTTTTGTGATGGTTTGGCTCTCAGGTCTGAGCTACCCTGATGGTCTGAAGGCATTGAGGCCACTTCCTGGTGTGGGGCATCCCCGCCCCCTAAGCCCACACTCAGCTGTGGGCTGAAGTTCATGACCACATCTGCGCAGTATCAGCTGCTCAGCCTTGATAAGGCCTCCTGTGCTCAGAATCCTTTCCCAGAAGCTGATGGTTTAAGGTAATACTGCCTGGGCTCCTCCGAAACTTTTGCTTTCGGTCTGGAGCAAGTCACAGGGTCCTCCCTCCCAGGTGCCTTCTCAAGGGTGGGGCTGGAGGCCTAAGATGCCTGGGAGATTGATTTTCCTTCATACCCAGGCATAAACTGGACTTCACGCTTCCAGGAAAGACAGTGAGTGAGTCTCCGCTCTGTCAGTTGCCCTGAAGCCCTGCCTGGGCTGCTGCCTCTGGACTGTGACATCTTCAGCGCACCTTGAATAGCAGGGCCGGTCTTGGGTAGGGGGCAGAGGCAGCTGCCCTGGACATGGTGGAGCTGGCTGGGAAAGGTGTCCCCAGAAAGCCCCCCTTCCTGATGAGGGCCTGTTTCTCCTCAGTATTCAACAGGTGCACGGAAAGACGGCTTCTTTGAAGAGCACGGAGAAACTAGGCAGGGTCCAGAGACTCCGAGGCTCCAGGTGAGGCCCCTCTCCCGATCAGATATACATACTGATTGGGGGTGGGAAGCCCTCTGGAGGTGACCTGTTCGAAAGGGGGCCTTAAGGCTGCGTCAGGGGGTTAGGTTGGGCATAGGCTGCCCCGGGCCTCTTCCTCCCACTCCCAGGCCTGTCCCAGCGCACTGGGACCTAGCAGAGTCCAGGCTTCTCGGGTTACCAGCCTCCTCCCTGCCCACCTGTCCTCAGGCCAACCTGGCCAGGGCAAAAGTTTGCGTTTCAGCACCACCCCCTCTCCGCCAGCCCTGGTAGCTTCCGTCAGGTCAGGTGAGTCTGCCCAGCCCCTCACTGCAGAGCTGCAGGCCCGGGGAGAGGGCAGTCCTGCTGGGATCATGGCCCATGGCCAGGCCCTGGAGCCGTGAGGCTGACGCCCCCACCCCACCTGCTCCCCATCCCTGTGCCTCCTGCTCATTCACTCTGCGGTCCGCTCCTCTGCTTGCGCCTAGGTCAGAAAAACGGGAGAGGGCTTTTGACACTCAGGGGTGGGCAGCTCTGGGACATCGAGGCTCAGGCCGAGCACACCTCCTGGGGGCGGCTGCTCACAGCTGTCGGGGAAGAGGGCTCTCAGCGACCCCTCCCTGCCTCAGGAGTGCCCCTCCCCAGGGCGAGCTATGCGCTCGCTGTGAAGGGCCCCAGCCTCCGATCTCTGCCCCAAGCTTGTGGCTTGAGGCCAGGACAGAATTGGCACTAAGGATGCATGGGTAGGACTTTGAGGGTTCCTTGTCCCCGGAATGGCATGTCTCCTTTGCAGTATGCACTGGCCAGAAGGCTTGAAGGGTGAAGACATAAAGAAGTGCGGCCGAGAAGGGGTAAGTGTGGGGAAGCCGACTTCTCACTGCCCACTGAGAGAGGGGACCCGGGCTGCCTGAACTTGGTGACTGTTGGCTCCTTGGCCACAGGCCTGTCACCAGGAAACCTAGTGGGTGTCCCCTCCTGGGTGGGAGTTGTGTCCTCTTCCAGCCCTAGGCTGCCTGTCAGGACCTCGCGTCACCAGGAGACAAGCTGTGCTTGGAGCTCAGCCCTCCACACCCACTGGCTGCTTACCCACTACTTCATGCTAAGTCACCGCAGGACCCCCACCCCTGTGGCCTTATTTGCTGGTGGCTGGAGCAGGGCCCTCTTGTGGTCCGATCTCCTGGGACTTCTCAGACCCAGCTCGTGTGTTTGCAGACGCTACTGAGAAAATACAACCAGCAATATCACAAGCTGTTTAAGGACATCCCCTTGGAGGAGGTGGTTCTCAAAGGTGAGCTGTCTCCCCGGGTGGCTGGACAGGCACCTGCAGTGCCCAAGGCCCAGGTCCTCTCCCCCAGAGCTTCCAGGCACAAATCAGATATGGGAACTGGCTGCCCTTTGAACGTGCCCTTTTTTTCTTCAAAAGTGTGAGAAGAATGGGCTGATTTGAGATATGAAGTTGAATTTACAAAAATTTTCTTGAGGAAATGTTGGGGCTTCCAAATCTTATTTCTGTTCTGCTCTTATCAGTGTCTATTCTCTCCTGCTCAGGCCTGCCAGGGAGTGTGTGGGAGCATTTGCACAATCAAGGCCCTCTCTCCCTGGCAGGGCAGGGCAAGGAGTTCTGCCTGTGGAGGTGAACATCCAGGCTTAGGGGACCAGGGCAGAAACCTGCCGGACCTTTTGGGGCATGGATGGAGGAAGAGGAAACATCTAGCAGTCTGGTGGGGTGGGAGCGGTCAGGAGTCACAGGAAAGGATGCTAGGGTACTGGGGGAATGGGTTGCTGGGGCCTGGGATTGGGAAGGGTACTGAGGAGGACAGTCCCCGAGGCTGGACTCTGGACTCCTGAGTGGGAGGACCCAGGCCCCGGGGCTCCCGGGCTGGCCTTGCTCACGGCAGTCTCCTGTGACTTCCCAGTGTGCTCCTGCGCCCTCCAGAGGGACCTCCTTCTCCAGGGCCGGCTCTTCATCTCCCCCAACTGGCTCTGCTTCCATGCCAGCCTCTTTGGCAAGGATATCAAGGTAGTAATAAGTGGTAAGGGCTGCCACAGCCCAGGGAAGAGACGCCCCTGCCCTGTGGGCGCACCTCAAGTCAGGCCTGTCCCTCCACACGCTGACACTTGGTGAGGCTTCTCACTGTAGGGCATCCCACCTGGTGTCCAGGGCAGCAGCCCCACCCCTTCCAAACAGGGGCCCCCATCTAGACTCCACATCTGGCCTGAGCGGCCTGAACAGTTCACTGCCAAATTATTCTGCCTACGGGTACCTCCAAAATGCCTTCAGAATCAGAGTGGGATGTCACACTTAGGGGGGCCCGAAAGTGGCCACGGTGCATGGTGGCTCAGGGAACTCTGTTACTGCAGTATGGGATTCACCAGGGCAACCATCCTTGCCTCCTGGATGATGGGGTGAGAGGCCGGAGCAGCGCGTGCGGCCAAGGGGTGGGGGATAACTGATGGGAGCCTGCGTGAGACGGTGGAGGCTCAGATACTCTCCCACATGGGACCAGACATCTCCACGGTGCTCGTGCTTGGGTCACTGCCAGCTGTGGCTGGCGCCCTAAGCAGGAAGCAAAGGGACTGTGTCCTTGGGGGTGAGTCCTGAGAGAAGAATGCCTCTCCCCCGTCAGGTGGTCATTCCCGTGGTGTCTGTGCAAATGATCAAAAAACACAAGATGGCGCGGCTCCTTCCCAATGGCCTGGCCATCACCACCAACACCAGCCAGAAGGTCAGTGAGATTCTGGGCCAGCGCTCCCTTGTCCTTCTCCCCATTCCAGCTCTAGGAGTCCACAGCTTGACCCTGGCACTCTCCCAAGTCTTTATTTACCTTGCCTCTTTCTGTTCTCTTTGTATGTTCTAGTATGTCTTTGTGTCACTGCTCTCCCGGGACAGTGTATATGACATGCTGAGGAGGGTCTGCACCCACCTACAGGTACGAAGCTTGGGGTCAGGGCTGTTGTGGGGGGGGGGCTGGCCCATCTCCCCGGCACAGGAAACGGGGAGTAACGGGCTCAGGCTCAGTGAATCAGAGGCAGTCCTTGGACCATGTGTCTATGCTTGTGAGCCTTTTTGAGGCCACTGGGCCCTTGTGTGTCCCCACGTATAGCCCTCACTTGTGCTTCCTTGGTGCACAGACGGGCAGGAGCACGTGGCCACTTCCCAATATGCCTACAGCTCGCTCTTGCCTATGGTGAGGAAGGGGGAGGGCAGCAGCTTGGGGGAGTATGTTGCCTTGGCTTTGCCCTCTGCTCCAGAATTAACTAGGGATCCCCCTGCAAACTTATCTGACCTAAAGTGGCTTATTTGGAGGTAAAGCTCTCTTGGAGAGTGTTAATACCTCCCCATGCCTGACTTTGGCTGTTCCAGATGGACAAGTGATCCCTGTTCCCTTCCCTCCTCAGCCTTCCAGCAAGAAGAGTCTGAGTGCAAGAGAATTTCTAGAGGAACCTGAGTGCGAGTCTCTGGTGAGAGCTGAGGCTGGGGGCAAAAGTGGCTGGCTTGAGATTGCCTGTGGTTCTAAGGCTTCAGGGCCTTCCAGGCAGGAGCCCACAGTGCAGAACTGGGGCAGCAGGCTCAAGAGCCAGTGGCCATGCTGTGTCAGGGGGTCCCCTAGACCCACCACGCTCCATACCATGCAGAGCCACTATGTCCCGGGCAGATGTGCTAACTTCCTGAGCAGAACAGATGCCCAGCCCCCAGAACACTGCCCAGGTTGGACCCTATACCTTCGCGGGTACAGAGCCAGCAACCCATCCTCTTTCCTTTAGCAGTCAGGAGGGCCTTCAAGGGGCTGGAGATGTCCCTGGGGAAGAGCGCTGAAGGCAGTCAGAACTGAGGCAGGATCCTTTTAGATTGGCCAAGGTCCCAGCTGTTTCTTTTGCTCCTGGGATCCTGGGTAAGCAGAGTTTCTAGAGCAGGGGTGGGGGGTGGAAATGACCCCAGGGTGTTTGAAGTCTACTTGAGTAACTATTAAGCGTTTAGCCAAGCATACAATACGCGCAATGCCATGCAGGGGATGGAAGGCGGTGTTCGCCTTTTTATTGATGGGGACCTTAAGTCAAGGTCAGTGACATAGGGTTAGAGCCCAGATTAGCAGGAGTCACAACTTATTCCATCTAAGATATACAGTGCCAAGCTGTCTTGGACTCAGCCGATCTGAACACGTACCTGGGATGGCTCATGTCTTAGATTCCACTGTGGTTCTACACTAGCAGTCTTCAAAGACACCATTCCCTGGAAGAGTGGCTGGTCACAGCAAGGGAGCAGATGAGACATGTGATTGCTATGGCAGTGGTTTCCCCGCTTCTGGGCACCTGCTTTCATGCTTGCTAGGCATCCATATTGATAATATCTGGAAAAGCTTTGATCAATCTAGCGTGAACCCCTTAGGGCAAGTGAGGTCCCAAGGGCCATGGTGAGACAGCTTCTCCTGCCTTCTCTGCAGGAAGTCCTCATCCCTGAGATGAAGTGGAGAAAAGTGTGCCCTGCCTCCAGGTCCCTGTCCCTCCCAGACAACATCCCTTGTATCCCTCGGGCATCCATGGACTCCACGGATGACTTCTTCCCCTCCAGGAAGCCTCCGGGGTCTGGTGAGTTCAGCGTGCTTGTTCATGGCAACTGCTTGCAAAGACCAGGCTGTCCCGCCTCCCACTTCTGCAAAAAGAGGTCATCACAGCCAGCAGGGCTTCTGAGAGCTGTTTCTTTCTTTCTCCAAATCCATAAGGGAAAGCCAAGAGCCAAAGCGGCTCCAGAGAACATGGGCGGGAGAGTGGGTTGGGGCCCTGCCTTCTGCCCAGGAAGATGCCTAATGCCGTCCTGTTGCAGAGAACGCTGACTATGAGGAGAAGAGGCTGGAGGACGAGCCCCAGAGCAACGGGGAGCAGAGGCTCTGGGATCACGGGCTCCTGAAGGTCTTCCTCGTGCTGTAGGTGGCTGTATGGAGGGTGGTGGGTGTCTGAGTGTTTAGAGCCAGGGCCTTGGTGTGTGGGGAGGTCAGTGTCCAGAGCGAGGGGAAGGTTCTGAGTCAACTGCAAGCTCCCGGGTGGCATCTGGCAGCCGTGCAGCAGGCTCTTCTAGAGCAAGATAAAGTATTTCCAGTTTTCATCCTTACAACCCTGTAATTTAGGGTTAAGGCTGTGGAGAGGGGCAAGACATGAAACTGTTGAAGAAAGAAAAAGTTGCACAGGATTGGGGAGGAGGAGGGTTGGCAAAATCTGAGAGGCCCATCAGATAGACTAAGGGAGAGCCATGGCCTTCCCGCTGCCCACCATTGGGGTGTTTTCTGGAAACCCAGGCTTGTCTGTAATTCTGCCTAAGTAGAGCAGTGAGCATGGTGAGATGTTTTATGAAGAGCCAGCCCCTGGATTCCCTCACCTCACCTCATCACCTTCCTCTGGCTCTGCTGGCTGGGTTTTGACTGTCAACCTCAGCACTTGCTGTGGGAAGGGCTACCACCTTAGGGGGTAATCTTAGTGGCCTTGCAGAGGGGGTGTAGGACCAAGGTGGCTGGTCAGAGGGAAGGTGGGCTCAGCTGAAGGACCCAGAACTCCTGCTGGGCTTCAAGGACACCTCCATGGGGACGAGTCTCAGGACCCCCATGTGGCCCTCTGGGAAAAAAGATGCCTAGGTCTAGAACGTAACTGCAGGCAAAAGGTTCTTTAATTCTTCCAACTGCAGGAACTAGCTTAGTCCCACTCCTATTTTGGGGGATTCTGTAAAAATGCCCCGTTTCTAGAAGAGAGATTCAATTCCTCCTTACCCCTCTTTCTCCAGGACCTGCTTCTTGGTCATGTCTTCATCGTACCTGGCGTTCCGCATCTCCCGGCTAGAACAGCAGTTACGCTCCCTGAATTGGGGCGGCTCAGTCCCTGGGCACAGGTGACGCCCTTTCTCTTTCTCATGCTTCTGGGATTGAGGGTTAAGGACAGCAGCCGAAACCTATGGCCAGGCTGCTTGTTAGTCTGGCTGGTCTTGGCCTTGCCCTTGAGCTGGCCTGATGGCCCTCAGCAAGGTTGGGCAGGGTACACAGATCCCACCTGGACCCCCTCTCATGGGTGGACAAAGTCTTCACTGACTCGTCTGCCTGCCTTCTAGGCCCTCTGTCTGACCTGGTCATCTCTCCTGTGTGCAGGTAACAGCCACTTGGCCTTTGTCCCCACTCCTCCAAGAAGAATGCTCTGGGTGCTCAGGTGCCACCAACAATCCGCTTGGGTTATGCTGCTGCTATGCTGAGACTGAGTCTGAAAGAAAATATTCCGGATCCCTTCTCGCCCCACAACTCTTCTCCCTCCTTTAATGAGTGATCTTTAGTACCTGTTTACAAAGCTCCTACAATTTTGGGACTCGGACAAAAAGCCAGATTTTTGGATCTAGCTGAGGAATTCTGTACACTAAGCCTTAGCAACCACTTCAATGAAAAGAAGATTTTAACTTGTTCCTTGGAAACAGCTCTGACATACAGGAAGAGCACCTGGGGCCGCTGCAAGGGACAACGGCCACGCTTTGATACCTGTCACTTGGCTCACTCCAGTGGTAGGACAGAGGCCAGAACCCAAACCACCAGTGTGGGCTCCGCTCTCTCCCAGCATACTGTGCTCTCACTTGGATGCCTGAGTCCCTGATTTGGGGCCCAAAGGACTTCTCTGCAGTCAGCCAGGGACCCATGCAGGGCAGACTGGAGGGAGTGAGGTAAGCTATGAACGAGGAGAGGAGGGTCTGTGGCCAGGATTCCAGCAAGAGGAGTGTTCACTCTGTGCGGAGGCTCTGTTCTGGCCCCTCATGAGGAGGCTGGCTGAATCTGAGAGGACACTACCTGCAGCCGGGGACTGTGGCAGTGGCTGTGAAGGAGAATAGAGGTCCAGCATTTCTGTGTCCTCAGCTGCTATTTCTTGGTGAGACAGGTGGAGCAGGGCCTTTTGACCACTGTGGTCGCAGACCAGGTACTGGATCTTTCCCTGGCGTGCTCAAACATTTCCAAGGTGCCCCAGGTGGGAAGTGGGGGATGGGAGGGGCAGTGGCTTTGATCTGAGGTCTTGCTTTGTACTCTCTGCCTGACTGCCTGGATTTTGGGTGTGGCCAATGGCAGCCTGTCGGGCTTGGCTGGGCACTGGGCACGATGGTGCTGGGCCACCGCAGGGCAGAGCTCACCATGTCACCTGCAGGCCATGCAGGAGGTTCCTCCACTCCACGGGCTCTGTTCTCCATGAGTATAATGGAGGTGTCCAAGGTGGGCCTGGGACAGTGCAGGGACCAGGCCAAGGGGGTCTGTCTGATACCTTTGGGGACAAGAGAGGTAGAGGATAGGAAGAGTGGACATGGTAGTGGCTTTGCCTTAGAGATTCTTCCTTCTCTGTCAAGGTCTCCTCAATTCTAAAAGCTTCTCTGTGCCTTAAAACTCTGGCCTGTCCTCTCTGGGACTCCGAAATGCTAAGAGAGTGCCTTTGTAGGTTCTGGAAAGGGCTTAGTGAGGAGGCCAGACGTATCAGGGAAAGTCACTGGCGATGGGGTGGGTGGTGTCAGAAAGAGCCACTTTTTCCCTCTTCAGACACCTGAGAGGTTGACTAGGGAGAAATCCAGGTGGAAGTTATTTACTGTGGAGCTGTGACTGTCCTATTTATGACAAACCCAATTGAAGACTGGAGGGACTGACAGGAGGTGACAACTTCCTAAACGCAGACTGGAGGTCTCTTCATTCTCTCCCCATCCCAGGTTCTAGGATTTGGCTTAGAGCCTGGCCTTGTGGGATACCTGCACTAAATCTGTATGTCTCAGGTGAAAGTCACTGCTCCATTCTCCCCACATTGCCACACCAGATGAATGCCCGTCCTTTTTTGGGAACCAGCCCCCTTAATCACTTCTTTTCCATCAGATTTTCAGGGAAATAATCCTACTTGCCCCAGCACCTCCCCTCCCTGGTCCTTGCTGAAGGGCAGGGAGAACAGGTCCATTCTTTGAGACTTGCTGGGTTGAGCCAGAGGCCACGAGAGGTGCCAAGTCTCCAGTCTCCATGCCCCAGGCTCAGAGACGGCAAGAGGCGTGCAGTAGAGTAGGTGACTTTGGAGGCCCTCTTGGGGTCCAGGGCTTTGAGTGATAGGAGTGTGTGCCTGTCCCTCTTGGAGGGCCCTCTGTTTCTCCCTTCTGTCCCCCAGTCTGGTCCTCTGGCCAGCGTACCTTCTGTTGTGCTCATTTATAAACCATGTGTATTTATACAACCTGCTTGCATTGGAGGATGCTCCTCTAATTCCCTGAGAATTTGGTTCAACTATCCTTCAGTTGTTCCACTATGATGTTGAAAATATTTTTAAATAAAAAATCCGATTTTTCTGGTGTCCCGTGGTATGGGAAGTTCACTTTTATCTTCTGACTACTCATTAAAAGTGCTCTTTACTGACATATTTGGCACGAAGGAGACTAACGGAGCCAAAGTCATTCCCAGAATCCCAAGTACTTTGCACATCTCACAGGACTTTAGCTGAGCTGACTCATACTTCAGGCATATGGGGAATGGTAAGGGTGGCCACAGCACACCACCATAGCCTCCTCCCTCTGTTGGATGGACACTGAGAATGCTTCCCTGTTTCTCCTGGGCAACTCTAAAGCAGTGTCCCTGGCTCAACTAGTACTGTGCTCCTGACTCAGAAATTAAAGTCTGGAACTCAGAGCTAGAAAACCCCTGTGTCCTTTTCTATGACATCAAGCCTAGATTATGGAGGTTAAATTCCAATTTGGGCCACGTCACCTTACTTTCTCTCTGGGAGGCCCCCTCTAGTAGTGATTCGTTCGTTCAGTAAATGCTGAGCCCAGACTATGAGCTGGTACTAAGCTAGGCACTGAGGATAGAGCAGTGAACATGTCAGGCAATATCTCTGCATCCCCGATGGCACTTGCATTCCACGTAAACATAAGTTCCAAGTAAATCGTGAACAAACAAGGTAATTCCAGATTGTGGTTAAGTTCCATGAAGGAAAGAAACAGTGATACAAGATACAGTAAACAGGGAGGTGGCTTTGGATGGTGGTCAAGAAATGTTCTCTGAAGTGAGATTTAAGCTGGTGCTTAAAGGATGAGGAGCCAGTCATGGAAGGAACTGGGAAAAGGGTCGGCAACTGTGAAAGGTAGGAAAGAACGCATATGTCTCTGTGGAACAGAGAGACCATCTGCATGAGTCTAGGATACTAGTCAGTGGGAGAGTGACATGAAAAGAGGTTGGAAAGGGCAACTCAGCAACAACAAAACAACCTGTTTAAAAGTCGGTAAAGGACTTGAATAGACATTTCAACATCACTAGTCATTAGGGAAATGCAAATCAAAACCACAATTAGATACCACTTCATATCCATTAGGATGGCTACTATCAAAGAAATGGAAAACAAAAGTGTTACTGAGGATGTGGAGAAATTGGAACCCTTATGCACTATTGGTAGGAATGTAAAATGGTGCAGCCACTGTGGAAAACAGTATGGCAGTTCTTCAAAAAATTAAAAACGATTACCACATGATCCAGTAATTCCAATTCTGCGTATATACCCACAAGAATTGAAAATGAGGGCTTGAAGAGCTATCTGTACACCCATGTTCATAGCAGTGTCAGTCACAATCAGCCAAAAGGTGGAAGCAACCCAAGTATCTATCGAGAGGTGAATGGATAAACAAAATTTGGTGTATACATGCAATGGAATATTATTCAACCTTCAAAAGAAAGTCTTGACATATGCTACAACATGGATAAACCTTGAAGACATTATGCTAAGTGAAGTAAGCCAGTCACTAAAAGACAAATGCTGTATGACTCTACATATATGAGGTACCTATGGTAGTCAGATTCATAGAAACAGAAAGCAGAATGGTGGTTGCCAGGAGCTATGGGGAAGGGAAATGGGAGTTATTGTTTAATGTGTACAGAGTTTCAGTTTTGCAAGATAAACAGAGTTCTGGAGATGGTGATGATTGCTGGACAATAATGTGAATGTACCTCACACTGTGGAACTATACGCTTAAAAATGATTAAGATGATAAGGCTTCCCTGGTGGCGCAGTGGTTAAGAATCTGCCTGCCAATGAAGGGGACACAGGTTCGAGCCCTGGTCCAGGAAGATCCCACATGCTGCGGAGCAACTAAGCCCGTGCACCACAGCTACTGAGCCTGCGCTCTAGAGCCCGTGAGTCACAACTACTGAGCCTGCGTGCCACAACTACTGAGCCTGAGCTCTAGAGCCCGTGAGCCACAACTACTGAGCTCACACACCTAGAGCCCATGCTCCACAAGAGAAGCCACGGCAGTGAGAGGTCCGCGCACCGCAACGAAGAGTAGCCCCTGCTCGCCGCAACTAGAGAAAGCCTGCACGCAGCAACGAAGACCCAACACAGCCAAAAATAAATTAATTAAAAAAAAGATTAAGATGATAAATTTTATATGTATTTTGCCACAATAAAAAAAATAAGAGGTTGGAGAGGTAGGCAGAAGGGAATTTGGATTTTATACATTCCCTGGGTACTGCAGCTCAGGTCTGAAAGTTTGGAGCTGGCAGAATCAGTGGTTACTGAAACCAAGTGCTTTCTTTTGCTAGAGAAAATAAACACGTGGATGTAATATGCAGAAAAATATGGCTGAATTTCTACATACTGTCACACACCTCCTTTTCACTATTCCCAGGGAGTGGTTCATAGCAGCAGCATCACAGTGAGGGCATATCATATTTTTTAAGTTGAGCTAACTTTATAAGGGAGAAACAACAGCCCTAAACTTGGAGAAACGGAGGTATATATATTTTATGTGGGAGCCTCAGTTTGCAACATGGGCTTTAGCCAGATGAGGAAGAGTCGTGAGAGTGGGCAGAAGTTCTCGTGAAAAAGGCATTCAGGAGTGAGGGGGGCTCTGGGAGAACTGCATCCTACCAGAGACATCCTGGGAGTAAGAAACTGCCCCCACTCCCAGGCGCCCACCCAGCCAGCCCTGGCCCTCTCACCTGGTGGCCATGCCGTTAGGACACCTATCGAGCTAGGTGAGGTGGTGACCCTGTGCTGCTCCTCTCTCCTAGCAGCAAAAATAAATTAATTAAAAAAAAGCAGAATCAGGGCATCCTAGGGCAGAGAAGCTTTTCAGAGAAGGCTCTCCTGTCAGCCTCAGGCTGGGACAGGCCAGATCCCTAGGCAGATCTCACTCTGGGGGGGAGCCCTGGCAGTGGCAGAAGGGAAGCTGGGCAGGCTCCCAAGGCCATTTCTCCCCGGTGCCCTTTGGTTCTTTCTCTCCTCTCCCCTCTTCTATCATACCCCAGGGGAAAGGCCTGAGGTGATTATGAAAGGAAAGCGTTCCCAAGGACTCTGCAGATCTCCTGAGGTCTGGTCAGTCAGAAGGCAGAAGTGGCTGGTGTGAAGAACAAGTGTGGTGTGTGTGTGGTGTGGGGTGTGTGTGGTGTGGGGTGTGTGTGGTGTGGGGTGTGTGTGTGTGGGGTATGTGTGTGGGGTATGTGTGTGGGGTATGTGTGTGGTGTGTGTGTGTGGTGTGTGTGGTGTGTGTGTGTGGTGTGTGTGTGGTGTGGGCTCTGGGGGTGAGTGGGGAGCTCAGCTTCCAACAGGGGCACAGAAACCCCAGGCTTTCCCCGGCTCTGCCCTTGTTGTCAGTAGCATCTTCTCTTACCCAGGGCACACAATTGCAGAAACCTGGATTCTGCAAGGTGTGATTTCACTCTTTCTCCTCCTACCTTCATTTAGAGATAAGGGGCTGGACCCCAGAGCAGAGAGGATTCAAATTTAACGGTTACATGGCTACATACGCTTTGCCCATGAAAGTGAGGGGGAGGGAGGCGTTTAAGCCTCTGAAACGATAATCCAGAGAAACCCGAGTTTATCCTCTGTGTGCCTGACCTCCACAGAGCCAAGGAGCACCTGGCGCCCAGCAGGCCCTGCTGGCTGGTCCTCCTTCGCGTTGGCAGGGCTCCTTGCCTTCCCGGAATGTGTTCCTTCTTGTTTGCCACTCAGTGCCTGGCCCAAAGCCAAACCTGGGCTGCTCAGAATACCATGCCCCACTCACTTCTCTCACAGAATCCGAGACAAGGCTCTCTTCCGCTTGGGGAAAGGCCAGGCCCGCGCTGCAGCCTCATCCTACTGGTGCCGCCTTCTCTAAGGACATCGTGCTCTCCAGTGGCTGAGGGCAGAAGCACTTAGGCAGGATGCAGCTGGCACCGCAGCAAAGCAGAGAGTGGCATATTGACATCTTATCCTTTTGGCAGCCTTCTAAATTGGGCCAGAGTGGGCAAAGTGTTACTCACAAGCTGTTCATTAACTTGTTAAATGCAGAAAGGTTGGCTTAGGCTCCACTTTGGGAAAATGTGACACCCACTGCTCCTGGATTCACTCTAGCATGAAGGAGTGTTAATTGGTGTAGGATTTCTGATGGAAGTTTTTCTTTGCTGTTAGTTCCAAATACCAGGCTGGTCTGAATGCATGCTCTCTCCAGTCTGTAATTACATTTAAAAGATTTATTAAGCACTTGCTATAGACTCTTGAATGTATGCTTCTATAGATACTATGATTCTGTAATTTTCTGAGCAATAAACTGGGTACCAGGCCCTATGCAAGGTACTTTTTATGCTCATTTGACTCTCACAACAAGGAACTCTCAATACAACAATATGGTTTTCACACCTTATGCTGTGGAAACTGAGATCGATAGGCCAGAAATACAATATGGACCCCTTCAAAGAGTTTATTGAGGAGACAAGATAGAGGGAATAGCTGTATAACAGTGTAGACATGTGAGCCCTGATATGTACAGAAGGGAGTGGCATAGACTGACTCAGTGGCAAGGGGTGTGCCACACGTGTGGACTTCAGAGGGTAAGAGTTGGATCAGAGGAGAGCTGTGGGGAGGGTCCTCACCGGTTGTGTGTTTGGGGGGTTAATGTCAGTAAAAGGATGGTAGTGCGAAGGATGGTGCCAATGAAAGCTTAGGAGAAGCAGAGTTCCTGCTAGGGAATGGATACGTTAAGTGTGCAAAACACCTCAGGATCTAAACGCCAGGATGAGAAGAAGAGACTTGATCTTTCAGGCAATGAAGAGCTATGGGGGCTACTGGAACTTAGGAGTGATGGATAAACGTGACGGTTTAGGAATGCTGGTTTGGCAATGGGGCACAAGGTAGATTAAAAGTCCACCAGAATAGTCTAGATGGCGGTTTCTCAACCTCAGCACTACTGCCATTTTGGGCTGCGTAATCCTTTGTTATGGGGGGTTTGTCCTGTGCATTGGTGGGTGCTCGGCCACATCCTTGGCCCACCTGATGCCAGTAGCACCTCCCACCCTTAGCTGTGACAACCAAAAACATCTCCAGACATTGCCAAATGTCCCCTGGGGGACGCAGTGGCCCATGATTGAGAATCATTAGTCTAGAAGGCAGGAGGTAAGGGCTTGGACCTCAGAATGTTGGCAGGTATTTTCAGAACCAACTGCATCAATCTACTGACTTTTAGAATAGCTGACAAAAGTAAAAATGATTTCCTTGCCACAGGAAATTCGTCATCAATGCCAAAGAACTTAATGGCCTAAACTTAATGGCCTAAAGAGGCTCAGAAGTAGATCATTCTGCATATTAGAAACCTCTAGAGGATACACCAAAACTACAGATAATGTGCTCATTAGCAAGAAAGTGGCTGATATCAGGATTTCTCTCTCTACCCGCTCACCCCCAAGTCACATCTTACTCAACCACTGCTTTGAATAAGGAATGTCCAATCTGTCCACAGGCAGAAAAGCTACTGATCTGTAATTTTGCTAGGCTTGCGTTCACCTTTTTAACATTTTGTTTTTGGCAGTTGGTAGAGTGGATGGATACAGCCTGGCCTGCAACGAAGAACTATGATTTACCAAGATGTATCTTTGTCTAAAGCAGGAATCAGTGAAGATCAGATAAGACCACCGTAAGAACTTTGGCTTTTACTCTGAATGAAATGAGAGACAAAGGAGTGAATAATACGCTTTAATTATATAGGCTTTAAAAGGATCTTTGTTGGCTGTGAGGCAGGGAAAGGTGGAAGCAGGGAGGTCAGTTAGGAGACTTTGGGGTGATTGTGTTGAGAGATGACAGAGGCTCTGACTCAGGTGGTAGAAGCAGAGATGGTGGAAATGGGCAGATTCTGGATATATTCTGATGGTAAAAACAACAGAATCTCCTGTCAAATTAGAGATGGAGGATAACAGAAAAAGAGTCATAAAGGATGACTCATGTTTTATGGCTTGAGAGGATGGACAGAGCTGCCATCAACTGAGATGAAGAAAGCCATGAGTGGTATATTTTTTGGGAGGAAGACCAGAAATGTACCATTGAACATGTAAAGTTTGAGATGAGTTTTAGACATATAAGTGGGGATGTCAAGTGGGCAATAGATATATGTCTGGAGTTCAGGAGAGAAGTCTAGGAAATACAAATCTGGGAACTGTCAACATATGGACGGTATGTAGTAGCAAGAGACTGGATGAGATCACCAAGGACTGAGTGTCCATTGATAGAGGAAAGTATGGATGACTGAGCCCTGTGGCACACTGTGATCAAGAGATCAGGAAGAAAAGGAGGAACTAGCAAAGGAAACTGATGAGTGCCTGATGAAGCACAAGGAAACCCAGAAGAGTCTGGTGTTCTGGAAGGTAATTACCATACGGCAAGGAGACTGACAAATGCTGCTAATAAACCAAATTTCTTTTACTGTGGCTCAACAAAATTTCTTTTCCACTTGAATATAACCCAGAAGTTTCTAACCTGGACAACTCCAAACAATTTAATGTTTAGGGTTATTCTTTCAGTACAAAAATGGCCCGAGCCCCATTTCCAACCACTATGGCAGTCCTGAGACTCAATTTCTGCAAGAGTTTCCAAGGTTGCTTCTGTGTCTCCTGGGTTAGACCATGATGCAGTCTGCTTGTCTACTGTCTCCTGTTCCTTTAGCTATTGCCTTCTTGCCCATGATGTGCCACTCCTCATCCTTCATTCCTCCAAATGATCCACCACCAAGATAATCAGATGTATCCAAATTGCATGAAAGATTTAGAGTTAATGGGAGGCTATGGCACAAAGCGGAAAACAACTTCAAATTCAGTGCACACATGACTGCTTATAGCAATGTGACAGCCATTCTCTCAGGACAGCCACTTCTCACCAGCCATGTCCTCCAGTAGGCCCCTGCCTCCTGCCGTGTTTCTGGCATGTATCCCATCTCAGTTCTTTTTACCAACCTCCCTCTACTTTCTTTCCTAGGCCTCATTCTCTTTTTCTAGGGCATCCAATGAAAATTCAGATTTCTTTCATCTTATTATTTGGAGTAACTGATCTCTCTTTGTATCCTCCTGGCCCACTTAGGCTAAACCCAGAGAGTTGACCTTTCTCAACCAAAAAGGTCCATCAAGATATTTACTTCAACAAAACAACAAGCTCTCTAGCAATAAATTATGCAACACTCCTGAAGTCAGAAAAGCTACATTCAGTTTTTGTTTTTAATAGTAGTTTTTCCTTTTGGGTAAATAAAACAGAAAAAAAAGCATTACCACTAATAAACCATACAGCAGTGTATCACAGTGGTTAAGAGTAGAGGTTCTGTAATCAGTACATCTACATTTTTTTTTTTTAGCACATCTACATTTAAACCTCATTAATTCACTTGGGCAACTCTAAGCTTTAGTCTTCTCATCTCTAAAAGGGGGACAGTAGTAGCGTCTACCTTAGAGCTTTATGGTTATTATTAAGTTGGAAATTTACATCAAATCCTTAGAAGTCCCTGACACACAGAAAGAGCTCAATAAATGTTAGTTATTATCTATTAAGCTTCAAGAAAATTTAAACTTAAATAAGTATAAAACCCAGTGTTGGTATGGCTACACAGAATTAAACATAGATTTTTTTTTTTTTTTTTTTTTTGCGGTACGCGGGCCTCTCACTGTTGTGGCCTCTCCCATTGCGGAGCACAGGCTCCGGACACGCAGGCTCAGTGGCCATGGCTCACGGGCCCAGCCGCTCCGCGGCATGTAGGATCTTCCCGGACCAGGGCACGAACCTGTGTCCCCTGCATCGGCAGGCGGACTCTCAACCACTGCGCCACCAGGGAAGCCCTAAACATAGGTTTTTATTATACATTATTAATGGTACTTGCATATTGATTCTCTTTTGAGAACTCTCTGGATATCTATATGAAGGGAAATAAATTGCTCATATGCTTTGATGTCTCAGCTCCACTTTTGTATTCCTCATGGAGATAATTTGGAATGAAAAAGTTGTTTATGAAGAGTGTTTGCAGCAATGCCATTCATAACAACATCGGAACTAACCAAAAAAAAAAAAACACCTAACTTTGGGGAGGAAACGACTAAGAAAGTTATGACCTATTAACCTGTTGTAACCCCAGGTTACCATTAAACATAACAAGTAGACAATGATTAAGGGAGGAAATTTGTAAAAGCAGAATTAAAATAGTGCTTATGCATGGATTATAACTATGTGAAATGTGAAAATCTCTAAAAAATCAGCAGATAAGTTGAAGAGATGTCCATGGTTAGAGTTACATGTTTAGCGAGGTCCTTGTTTTCTGTCACGTTGCTTAAGTTTGTCAAACCCTCCCCCAACAATAGCTTGGTATTATGCAAGCATGAAAAGTTATGCTGATTAACAGGGCATTTTGATTTCTACTTTAATACCATGGAAAGATGGGCTTTTTTTTGGATAAATTGCTTCTATATTTGTATTTAGTTATTCAACGAATAATAACCAGTGTCTATGTGCCAGGCACTATACTAAGCAGCGTGGATTCAGTGGTGATGAGACATCGTCCCTGGCCTCCAGGGCTTCTAGTTTAGTGGCAAGACTGGAAAATCTTGCCACTATAAATCACCTATAATTTTACACCACCAAAAATTATAGGTGATTTGGGCACACTGAAAGGGTTCATGATTCTAGGGTATTGTTTAACAAGGAAAGCAAATTAGTCTGGGGCATCAGGGAAGATTTCCCTGAGGAAGAGATTCCATAGGAATTTCCCTGATGAAGAGTGCTGGAGAGTTAGAGGGGGAGAGAACAGCAAGTAGGAAGGCTTTAAGGGGAGAAAAGAATGTGCTCTGCTGGAGGAACTAAAAGAAGGTCTGCAGAGTTGGGGAACAATAAAATAGGGCAAGAGGGATCTAGCTCATAGAGAGGCAGGAGAAGCAGGAAGAGGCCAGATTGTGCAGAGCTTTATTAAAGATATTGGCAGGATATGAAACCGACTGGGGGATGGACAATATGTGTGAATACTGGAGGACTACTTTACAAGATATTGTGGCAGTCCAGATGAGAGATGATGGTTGCCCGGATGACAGTGGTGGCATTGGTGAGAGAAATCCATGGAGTTAAGGATATTCAAGATGTAGAATCAACACGACTAGGAGATTGGGAAATGTGAAGTGTGTGAGAGAGAGAGACAAGTAAAGGATGACTCCTAGATTTCTGGCTAGAATTGGGTGGGGCAGTGGTGCCATTTCCTGAGGTAGAAAATACTGATAGAGCAGATCTGATGGGGAAAGATGAGTTGAGCTTTGGGATTTGTTGGATTTGAGTTGCCTGTGAAATATCCAAGGGAAGATGTAGGCTGGTAAATGGATATTCAGGTAGAAGTTTGGCAGAGGTCAGGAGAGAAGTATAGGTCTGATGTGTCCAAATCTATCACTGGCCTGGGGAAAGGATGGGAGAGCCTAGGAAGTGTGTACAGAATGAGAAAAGGGACTTGGGAACAAAAACCTGAGAATCTACAGCAAATAGACAAGAAACTGGCAAATAAGAAAGAGTGGTCAAGGAAGTACTAGAAAAACTAGGTATCACATCAATTAAAGGAAGAGTTGTTTGAAAAGGAGGGTTTAATGTTGCTAGGAGGACTAGTAAAATGAGAACCATTAGTGCTCTTGTTGAGAATTTTTTGTAGAGTGGTGGGCGCAGAGTCTAGATTACCGTGGGTTGAGAAGTGGGCAGGAGGTGAGAAACTGACACTTTAGATCTGGCTGTAAAGAGGAAGAAAGCAAAAGGTCAATATCTAGAGAGAGACATGAGGTCATACTTTTATTTATTTTTAAAGATGGGGAGATTTAATACATATGTACATCTAAATGCTGATGGAAAACAGGAGAGAGTCCTGCTGCTGCTGCTGTGTGTGAAGGAACTGTCTGCACAAAAATCCCTGTGCACAGGTGAAGGCATTAGCCATAGCTATGAGGGTCAATGCAACAGGCGTGAGGAAGGCTCAAAGGTGGGTACAGATATAGTTAGATTTGTAGATTTGGTGTCAGGAAAGTTGAAGTTCATGACAGTTCCTATTTTCTCTCTGAAGTTGGAGAGTGTGGGAGGAGGTGAGGGCTTCACAGGTTTGTGGAACAAAGACTGAGGCAGTAGCTGCGGAGAGCTAGAGTGTGAGCTGGCAAGGGAAGCATGGCCAAGGGCAGAGAAGCTTGTCCTAGCCTGCGTCGTGGGGGACAGGTTTTCTTCTAAATACAGGTTGCTCTGTTTTGGTACATGGAGGGAAAAGAGCCAGGCAGTAATTCTTCTTCTGGCTTTTATCCCAAAGTGCAGGATCCGAGATTAGTTTTTTCCTGAGTAATGGTAACTCTCCCCTAGTACTAACACTCTAGTTGGCTACCTCCTCCTTTGACACTCTGACGCGTATGTTTTCCTTACACAAGAAAACTTAATTTAAATGCATCTGGCACTTGATTTTTTCCTTGGTGGAGTTTCACTTGCTTCATTTTGGAACTTAGTGACCAATTTCCCCAGTTTTGTACAGGGTACCACCTTTGCTTAGGACCATTTATTTGACTCAATTCCTTTAAATCCTTTCTTTTGTATGAGTTTTCCCCAGGCTGCTGCTCTTATTCTACTTCCCATCTTTCTGAAAGGAAGTACAATGTAGGGCTTTTAAAATGCTTTAGGTCAGTACATTGATGTCAGGAGCTGATCCAAATATGATCTAATATATAAAACAAAGCCAGTTATTATATACATTTTGTTACCTACCAGTTAATTGAGATGACAGTTTCTCACTATTGGTTTCTGTAATATACTTGCTGAATTTAGGACATTTATAAAGTGAGGCAAGATGACATTTAAAACATTCAAGCAAGGAGTTTTTGCTATCATTTTCTGGAAGAGGGAGAAAGGTACAAGTGGAAAGACTGTGAGAAGAGGAGATGGAGGCCCTGCACTTGAGTCATGGCCCTGTCACTTGAAATCATGTGACTGAGCTCCACTAAGTTTGTTTCTGATCTATAAAATCAGAATAATAAGGAAAACAACCAAGATGATGGAGTAGAAAGACCCCGAGCTCACCTCTTCTCACAAGCACAACAAAATCACAACTATCTACAGAACAACCATCGATGAACAAATACTGGAACCTACCAGAAAAGATTTTCTACAACTAAAGACATAAAGAAGGAGCCACAAGGAGTAGGGAGGAGGTGTGGACTCGTGATATAATTAAATCCCATACCCCCTGGGTAGAAGACCCACAAATTGGAGAATAATTATACTGCAGAGGTTCTCCTACAGGAGTGAGGATTCTGAGCTCCACATCGGGCTGCTCAGCCTGGGAGTCTGGCACCGGGAAGATGAGCCCCCAGAGCATTTGGCTTTGAAGGCCAGTGGGGCTTAATTACAGGAGCCCCACAGTACTAGGGGAAACAGAGACTTCACTCTTAAAGGGGGCATGCAAAATCTCATGCATACTGGGACCCAAGGCAAAAGCAGTAATTTGATAGGAGCCTGGGCCAGACCTACCTGTTGGTCTTAGAGTCTCCTGGAGAGGTGGGAGGGTGGCTGTGGCTCACCCTGGGGACACAGACACTGGTGGCAGACGTATTGGGGAACATTCAACCTTAAGAACACTCCCGGCAGCTGCCATATTGGCTCATTAGTGCCAAGCCCTGGCCCCACTCAATAGCTTGTAGGCTCTAGTACTAGGATGACTCAGGCCAAACAACTAACTGGGTGGGGACACAGCCCCACCCATTGGCAGACAGGTGGCCTAAAGACTAAAGAGATCACAGCCACCTCTAGACACTCCCCTAGACATGGCCTAGCCCACCAGAGGGCCAAGACCCAGCTCCACAAACCAGTGGACAGGCACCAGCACCTCCCACCAGGAAAGCTTGCACAAGCCTCTAGACCAGTTTCACCCACCGGGGAGCAGACATCAGAAGCAAGAAAATTATGATCCTGAAACAGGCCAGACCCTACCCTGGGACCGGCTGGGCCCTGCCTTTGCCCACTAGCAGGGCAACGCAACCTTCAGGACACTCCAGACCCCATACCCAACTGTGTCAGGAACTGGCCCTCTCCCACCAATGATCTGAAATGAGATCTGGGATCCCTGGGCCCTGCAACCAGACTTCAGGAACCAGCTCTGCCTGCCAGAAGCCCAGCACCAACCCCAGGATCTGGTTTCACCTGCCAGTAGGTGGGCAACAGCCCCAGAGTCTTCAGGACCCTGACTCTACCTACCAGCGAGACAGCGCTAGCCCTGGGGCTCCCTAGGATTCCGTAACCAGCGACCTCAGGACCAGGCCCTGCTAAACAACATGCAGCAGAATCCGCGCAAAGTAGGGCCCGTTAACCAACCAGACTAGAGGCTAACCAAGCCTACCAGACAGCCCATACAGTCAGCCCGCTACACAGAAGGACCCATGCAGCCCTCTTAGGGGGAGCCTCTAGAGCATATAGCCTGGGTGATGAGAGAGGAATGCACTGCGGGGATGCACAGGCTGCCTCCTACAGAGGGTCATGTCTCCAAGGTTGAGAAACGTAGGTAACCTATGACATACATAAAATACAAACAGCAACTGAGACAAAATTAGGTGGCAGAAAAATATGTTCCAGGTGAAGGAACAAGATAAAACTGCAGAACAACTACTGAGTGAAGTGGAGATAGGCAGTCTACCTGAGAAAGAGTTCAGAGTGATGATCTTAAAGATGATCAAAGAACTCGGGAGGAGAATGGATGCACAGAGCGAGAAGTTAGAAGTTTTTAACAAAGAGTTAGAAAATATAAAGAACAATCAAACAGAGATGAACAATACAATAACTGGAATGAAAAATACACGAGAAGGAATCAATAGTAGACTAAAGGATTCAGAAGAACAGATTAGTGAGCTGGAAGACAGAAGGGTGGAAATCACTGCAGTTAAACAGAAAAAAGATAAAAGAATGAAAAGAAATGAGGACAGTTTAAGAGACCTCTGGGACAACATCAGGCACACTAATATTTGCATTATAGGGGTCCCAGAAGGAGAACCTCCCTAACCTGGGAAAGGAAACAGTCACCTAAGTCCAGGAAGCACAGAGGCCCACACAGGATTAACCCAAAGAGAACAACCAAGACACATTTTAATCAACATTACAAAAATTAAAGGTAAAAAGAGAATACAAAAGCAGCAAGGGAAAAGCAACAAACAACATACGAGGTAACTCCTGTAAGGCTATAAGCTGATTTTTCAGCAAAAATTCTGCAGGCAAGAAGGGAGTGGCACGATATACTTAAAGTGATGAAAGGAAAAAACCTACAACCAAAAATACTCTACCCAGCAAGGCTCTCATTCAGATTTGATGGAGAAATCAAAAGCTTTACAGACAAGCAAAAGCTAAAAGAATTCAGCACCACCAAACCAGCTTTACAACACATGTTAAAGGAACTTATCTAGGTGAAAAATAAAAGGCTATGTTTAGGAACAAGAAAATTATGGAATGAAAAAGCTCACTGGTAAAGGCAAACATATAGTAAAGGTAGGAAATCATCCACACACAAAGGCAGTATGGAGGTTAAAAGACAAAAGTAGTAAAATCATCTGTATCCACAATAAGCATTTAAGGGATACACAAAACAATTAGATGTAAAATATGATATCAAAACCAGTAATCGTGAGGGGTGAATACAAATGCAGGGTATTTTAAATGCACTTGAAATTAAGAGATCAGCAATTTAAAACAATCATGTATATAATACACGGCTATACAAAAACCTTATGGTAATGGCAAACCAAAAATCTATACTAGATATACACCCCAAAAAAGAAAAAGGAATCCAAATATAACACTAAAGATAGCCATCAAGTCACAAAATAGAGAACAAAAGAAGAAAGGGGGGGGGGAAAGACCTACAAAAACAAATTCAAAACAATTAATAAAATGGCATTAAGAACATACATATCGAGGACTTCCCTGGCGGTGCAGTGGTTAAGAATCCACCTGCCAGGATTCCCTGGTGGCGCAGTGGTTGAGAGTCCGCCTGCCGATGCAGGGGACACGGGTTCATGCCCTGGTCCGGGGAGATCCCACATGCCGCGGAGCGGCTGGGTCCGTGAGCCATGGCTGCTGAGCCTGCGCGTCTGAAGCCTGTGCTCCGCAATGTGAGAGGCCACAACAGTGAGAGGCCCGCGTACTGCAAAAGAAAAAAAAAAAGAAAAGAATCCACCTGCCAATGCAGGGGACATGGGTTCGAGCCCTGGTCTGAGAAGATCCCACATGCCGTGGAGCAACAAAGCCCAACAACTACTGAGCCTGCGCTCTAGAGCCCACGAGCCACAACTACTGAACCCGTGTGCCACAACTACTGAAGCCCATGCACCTAGAGCCCGTGCTCCACAACAAGAGAAGCCACCGCAATGAGAAACCCAGGCACTGCAACAAAAAGTAGCCTCTGCTCACCACAACTAGAGAAAGCCTACGTGCAGCAACAAAAGACCCAACGTAGCAGAAAAAAAAAAAAGGTAATTATCTTAAATATAAACAGACTAAATGCTCCAACCAAAAGACAGACTGGCTGAATGGATATAAAAAAAGACCCGTATATATGCTGCCTACAAAAGACTCACAGATCTAGAGACACATACAGACTGAAAGTGAGGAGAAGGAAAAAGGTATTCCACACAAATGGAAATCAAAAGAAAGCCAGAGTAGCAATGCTTATATCAGCCAAAATAGACTTTATATTTATTTATTTATTTATTTATTTGCGGTACGTGGGCCTCTCACTGCCACGGCCTCTCCCGTTGCGGAGCACAGGCTCTGCACCGCGGGCTCAGTGGCCATGGCCCACGGGCCCAGCCGCTCCGCGGCACGTGGGATCTCCCCGGACCGGGGCACAAACCTGTGTCCCCTGCATCGGCAGGCAGACTCTCAACCACTGCACCACCTGGGAAGTCCCAAAATAGACTTTAAAATAAAGACTGTTACAAGAGACAAAGAAGGATACTACATAATGATCAAGGGATCAATCGAAGAAGAAGATATAACAATTGTAAATATATATATATATATGTATATATATATACATACACACACACACACACACACACATGCACCCAACACAGGAACATCTCAATATATAAGGCAAATATTAACAGAAACAAAAGGAGAAATTAACAGTAACAGAATAGTAGGGGGCTTTTTTTTTTTTATTGCTGTACGTGGGCCTTTCATTGTTGTGGCCTCTCCCATTGCGGAGCACAGGCTCCGGACGCACAGACTCAGGGGCCATGGCTCACGGGCCCAGCTGCTCTGCGGCATGTGGGATCTTCCCAGACTGGGGCACAAACCCGTGTCCCCTGCATCGGCAGGTGGACTCTCAACCACTGCAGCACCAGGGAAGCCCAGTAGGGGGCTTTTTAACACCCCACTTATATCAATGGACAGATCATCCAGACAGAAAATCAATAAAGAAACACAGACCTTAAATAACACATTAGGCCAGATGATATTTATAGATCATTATATCCGAAAGCAGCAAAATACACATTCTTTTCATGTACACACGGAACATTCTCCAGGATAGGTCACATGCTAGGCCACAAAACAAACCTTGGTAAATTTCACAAAATCGAAATCGTATGAAGCATCTTTTTTTTCCCCCCAACCACAACACTATGAGACTAGAAATCAGCTACAAGAAAAAAAAAACTGCAAAAGACACAAACATGTCAGAGGCTAAACAATATCCTACTAAACAATCAGTGGATCACTGAAGAAATCAAAGAAGAAATCAAAAACTACCTAAAGACAGGGCTTCCCTTGTGGCGCAGTGGTTGAGAGTCCACCTGCCGATGCAGGGGACACGGGTTCGTGCCCTGGTCTGGGAAGATCCCACATGCTGCGGAGCGGCTGGGCCCGTGAGCCATGGCCGCTGAGCCTGCGCATCCAGAGCCTGTGCTCTGCAACGGGAGAGGCCACAACAGTGAGAGGCCCGCATACTGCAAAAAAAAAACCCAAAAAAACCTAGAGACAAATGAAAACAAAAATACGATGATCCAAAACCTATGGGACTCAGCAAAAGCAGTTCTAAGAGGGAAGTTTATAGCAATACATGCTTATCTCAGGAAATGAGAAAAATCTCAAATAAAGAACCTAATCTTACACCTAAAGCAACTAGAGAGAGAAGAACAAACAAAACCCAAAGTCAGCAGAAGGCAATAAATCACAAATATCAGAGCAGAAATAAATGAAATAGAGGCAAAGAAAAAAAAACCAATGAGACGAAAAGCTGGTTCTTTGAAAAGATAAACAAAATTGATGAACATTTAGCCAGACTCATCAAGAAAAAAAAGGGAGAGGGCACAAATCAATAAAATCAGAAATGAAAAAGAAGTTATAACCGACATCACAGAAGTACAAAGGATGATAAGAGACTACTATGAACAATTATATACCAATAAAATGTACAACCTAGAAGAAATAGCCAAATTCTTAGAAAGGTACAATCTCACAAGACCAAACTAGGAAGAAATAGAAAATATGAACAGACCAATTAGCAGTACTGATACTGAATCAGTAATTTAAAAATCCCAACAAACAAATGTCCAGGACCAGATGGCTTCACGGGTGAATTCTACTAAACATTTAGAGAAGAGTTAACACCTATCCTTCTGAAACTATTTCAAAAATTGCAGAGGAAGAAACACTTCTGAACTCATTCTATGAGGCCACCATCATCACCTTGCGACCAAAACCAGACAAAGATATCACACAAAAAAGACAATTACAGGCCAATATCACTGATGAACATAGATGCAAAAATTCTCAGCAAAATACTAGCAAACCAACTCCAACAATACATTAAAAGCATCATACACCATGATCAAGTGGGATTCATCCCAGGGATGCAAGGATTTTTCAATATCTGCAATTCAATCAATGTGATACACCACATTAACAAACTGAAGAATAAAAACCATATGATCATCTCAACAGATGCAGAAAAAGCTTTTGATAAAATTCAACATTCAGTTATGAAAAAAACTCTCCAGAAAGTAGGCACAGAGGGAACCTACCTGAACATAATAAAGGTCACATATGACAAACCCACAGCTAACATCATGCTCAACAGTGAAAAGCTGAAAGCATTCCCGCTAAGGTCAGGAATTAGACAAGGATGCTCACTCTTGCCACTTTTATTCAACATGGTTTTGGAAGTCCTAGCCACAACAATCAGAGAAGAAAAAGAAATAAAAGGAATCCAAACTGGAAAAGAAGTAAAACTGTCACTGTTTGCAGATCATATGATACTATACCTAGAAAATCCTAAAGGTGCCACCAGAAAACTATTAGAGTTCATCAATGAATTCAGTAAAGTTGCAGGATACAAAATTAATATACAGTTCCTATTCACTAACAATGAAATATCAGAAAGAGAAATTAAGGCAACAACCCCATTTACCATCACATCAAAAAGAATAAAATACCTAGGAATAAACCTATCTAAGGAGGCAAAAAAAACCCTGTACTCTGAAAACTATAAGATGCTGATGAAAGAATTGAAGATGACACAAACAGGTGGAAAGATATACCATGTTCTTGGATTGGAAGAATCAATATTAAAAAGACCATATTATCTAAGGCAATGTACAGATTCAATGCAATCCCTACCAAATTACCAATGGCATTTTTTCAAAGAACTAGAACAAAAAATTTTTAAACTTGTACAGAAACACAGAAGACCCTGAATAGCTAAAACAATCTTAAGAATGGAGCTGGAGGGGGCTTCCCTGGTGGCGCAGTGGTTGAGAGTCCGCCTGCCAGTGCAGGGGACACGGGTTCGTGCCCTGGTCCGGGAGGATCCCACATGCCGCGGAGCGGCTGGGCCCGTGAGCCATGGCCGCTGAGCCTGAACGTCGGGAGCCTGTGCTCGGCGGTGGGAGAGGCCACAGCAGTGAGAGGCCCGCGTACCAAAAAAAATAAAAA
>NW_020174938.1:4051564-4099579 GCF_003031525.2 Neophocaena asiaeorientalis asiaeorientalis
AAAAAAAAAAAAAAAAAAAAAAAAAAAAGAATGGAGCTGGAGGAATCAGGCTTCTTGACTTTAGACTATACAACAAAGCTACAGTAATCGAAACAGTATGGCACCGGCACAAAAACAAACACATAGATCAATGGAACAGGACAGAAAGCCCAGAAATAAACCCATGAACTTATGATCAGTTAATGTACAACAAAGGAGGCAAGAATATACAATGTAGAAAAGACAGTCTCTTCAATAAGTGGTGCTGGGAAAACTGGACAGCTACATATAAAAGAATTAAATTAGAACATTCTCTAACACCATAAAAAAAGAAACTCAAAATGGATTAAAGACCTAAACATAAGACTGGATACTATAAACCTCCTAAAGGGAAACACAGGCCTAAATCACAACAGTATTTTTCTGGAACTGTCTCCTAGAGTGGAAACAAAAGCAAAAATAAACAAATGGGACCTAATTAAACGTACAAGCTTTTGCACAGCAAAGGAAACCATAAACAAAACAAAAAGACAACCTACAGAATGGGAGAAAATATTTGCAAATAATGCAACTGACAAGAGATTAATTTCCAAAATATACAAACAGCTCATACACCCATACAGCTCAATGTCAAAACAACAACAAAACAAACAATCCAATCAAAAAATGGGCAAAAGACCTAGAGACATTTCCCCAAAGAAGACATACAGATGGCTAACAGGCACATGAAAAGATGCTTATCATCGCTAATTATTAGAGAAATGCAAATCAAAACTACAATGAGGTTACACCTCACTGGTCACCGGTCAGAATGGCCATCATTAAAAAGTCAACAAAGGGTGTGGAGAAAAGGGAACCCTCCTACGTTGTTGGTGGGAATGGAAACTGGTGCAGCCACTATGGAGAACAGTGTGGAGTTCCTTATAAAACTAAAAATAGAGTTACCATATGATACAGCAATCCCAATCCTGGACATACATAGGGAGGAGACTCTAATTTGAAAAGATACATGCACCCCAATTTTCACAGCAGCATTATTTACAACAGCCAAGACATGGGAGCAACCTAAATGTCCATCGACAGATGAATGGATAAAGAAGATATGGTATATTTATATATATATATATATATATATACATATATATATATATATATATATATATGGAAGCAACATAGATGAGCCTAGAGATTATCATATTAAGTGAAGTCAAAGACAAATATCACATATCACATATCACTTATATGCAGAATTTCAAAACATGACACAATGAACTAATTTACAAAACAGAAAAAGACTCACAAGACAGAAAACAAACTTATGCTTACCAAAGGGGAAAGTGGGGGTGAGGGATACATTAGGAATCTGGGATTAACAGATACACACTACTATATATAAAATTGGTGAACAACAAGGACCTACTGTATAGCACAGGGAACTATACTTAATATCTTGTAATAACCGATAATAGAAAATGGAAAAAAAATCTGAAAAAGAATATATACATGTATAACTGAATCACTTTGCTATACACCTGAAACACTGTAAATCAACCATAATTCAATACAAAAATAATACCTGGAAAAAACTTTGACAATTAAATGAGATTATAATTATATATAATAACGTATATAAAGTACTTTGCATGTTATAGAGTGATACAAAGGTTAGTTGTCATTTACCACCCTTGAGTAAGTTTTCTCTTTTGACATAGCAGTATTTCTCAGGCCATTTTTCACACAGCTGAATGGGTGCACTATAAAACTAAGTTTTCAAACTTGCCGCTAGTCTTAAAATGGACTGGTAGTAGGACAGAGAAATAGGTTTATTTTTGTGTGTACTACATGCTTTACACACCATACTGAATCCTCATCGTACCTGCTTAAACAGACAACTTTGTTTTGCAGATGAGGCTACTGAATCTGAAACTTGCCCAAGACTATAAGTGTATAACTGATAGTGCTTGGATTTGCAACATTCATGCTCTTTCCCACACCATAGCATGTAAATTTCTGTGACTATTTTCCCTTTTTCTAAGTGATGGAAGAAAAAAATTTCAGTATCAGTAAATAACCATATGAGTTTGCCATTTCAATGGAATACCTATTATTAAAACATATAGTCAATATGGATACAGTAAAAACTATAGATAAAAATAATAAGACACATCAGAAATATAATCCACTTGTTTTTAAATTATTCTGATCCAATTAGGACTAGTGCTTAGGAACTTCAACAGCTATCTAGCCAAAGGGCAGAAATATTTTGATCTGGACAGTGTTAAATAGAAAACTCTGATACTTTTGACCACCATCTGAAGCTGGGTTTATATATGGTGACCTTTCAATTCCATATGAGACACAGGTTGGACAAGTGTGAGTTACTTATGGATCAATACAACAGGATATTTGAAAGCAGGGGTTCAGTGTAACAACTGCTCAATCCACTTTTGAATAAACCGCTTACCCACTGAATATTTTTAAATTGAATTCTGCACACTAGATCCTTTTGACTCTAAAAGAAGGGAGCACAGTACCAGCAAAAGATCTTCTCCCTATTGTGTATCATGTAATATCAATGGTATATGGTCAAGCAGGTGTATAACTTACAGGCTTTTATAGTATCTAGTGAAGTATTACAAGTAGACTCAAGTTCTCCTGTCATTTACAATGCTAACACTTACAAATGGCATACTCAAAAGTTTTACAGAAGTAGACTAACCTGTGGTACAATCCAATCATGCTATGTATCTGGAAAAGGAGACCTTAGATTTAGTCTTTTTCTTTTTTTTAGACTCTACTAGTATAGTTCAAAAAATAATTTATTTCTGGCACGAATCTTAGGGAGTCAGGAAAGATTGCTCCCATATGTACTATCTTAAGAGGGAGACAATCTGACATTTAAACAGACATACTTTGTACTATTCACTATCAGAAAGACAACAACTTTTCCCAGAGAGAATTTGACCCTTTCGCAGTCTAGGCTAGATGCCTAAGTCAACAGTTATTTAAACAATATTGCTTTCTTATCATATCTACACTCCTGGCCTCAGCAACCTGTGTCCTTTTGCTGTCCCTTCCTCCCTATTTCACCTCAATGGCTGATTGCCAGTTCCTAATCGTTTTTTCCTGCTCCCAGCTTCCATTAGGTATCCTTTTTTATCCCAAATATACTGACTTGAAATGGAAACTTTTTTGGTAGCTTTCTCTTTGACTTTTAGTTTCAACTTGTGTTCACTGAGGCCTGCTATGTGACCTGTACTTATTTACACTTACTGGGTTTTCCCTTCCCGACTAAAAGGAACTGGGTTACTGCCTCTGTGGTCACTGAGTGGTGAGGTTATTTTGGGCCATGCGGGCTGGGGGCAGGGTTAGGCTGGGGAGGTAGCTGAAATAAGTTTCATGGCTGAAGCTAATCTTTGGCTTTCAAGTCCCATACACATTGCAATCTAAATCTCATTAGAAATAGAATATGTGCATCTAACATATCATTTAAATTATTAATTATCTGAAATAACTCTGAAAAAACATATCCATGATTTAGGAGGGATAGCTTTTCTTTTTTACTCTTAGCTCCACATTTTAAAAGTTACATTGTCTGCATTTTGAATTAAGTGAAAGGGCTGAGAAAGGTCACTTTTTCTCCTTTATATCTCAAAAATAAACCAACTTTCAGTCTGTACGTTTCAGATACAATAGTCCTCAAATCACCATGACTAACTGAAAGCAATTGTCAGATTAAGGATAGAGAGGAGAGGAAAAATGACTATCAGAAAGCAGAAATATTTATCTGAAAAACCAGGTAATCTTGGGAAGTTATCAACTATAAGTTTTAAAACCACAGAACTTTGGATATAAGGAAAGAGTGTGTGCATGGCTAATAGACGAGGTGAAGGAAAGCTTGTTATGAGTCCAGAGTAGCAAGGCAGCCCACTCACTGAGCAAACTAAGATGTCCACCAAGACATTTATTTTGATGAAGTTATTTAATATTCCCCCTTTCTTAAAGCACTCCGGGAATCAGATGGGGGAAAATGGACTAACACCATTTTATCAAGTATTGGCAAAAGTTATAGCTGGGAAAGTCTTTGCATGGTGAATGGAAGAGATCTCACAGAACTGAGTAACTGATTCTCTTAATATTTAGATGTTGAATTAGGTTAGGTCTTGATCTGCTTCTAGCCAGTTGATCTCTTCAAATATGTCAACTGACATTCAAAGAAAGATAGACAAGATGAAAAGGCAGAGGGCTATTTACCAGATGAGGGAACAAGATAAAACCCCAGAAAAACAACTAAATGAAGTGGAGATAGGCAACCTTCCAGAAAAAGAATTCAGAATAATGATAGTGAAGATGATCCAGGACCTCGGAAAAAGAATGGAGGCAAAGATTGAGAAGATGAAAGAAATGTTTAACAAAGACCTAGAAGAGCCAAAGAACAAACAGAGAGAGATGAACAATAACTGAAATGAAGACTACACTAGAAGGAATCAATAGCAGAATAACTGAGGCAGAAGAACGGGTAAGTGACCTGGAAGACAGAATGGTGGAATTCACTGCCGCGGAACAGAATAAAGAAAAAAGAATGAAAAGAAATGAAGACAGCCTAAGAGACCTCTGGCACAACATTAAACGCAATAACATTCGCATTATAGGGGTCCCAGAGGGAGAAGAGAGAGAGAAAGGGCATGAGAAAATATTTAAAGAGATTATAGTCGAAAAATTCCCTAACATGGGAAAGGAAATAGCCACCCATGTCTAGGAAGCGCAGAGAGTCCCATTTAGGATAAACCCAAGGAGAAACACGCCGAGACACACAGTAATCGAACTGGCAAAAATTAAAGACAAAGAAAAATTACTGAAAGCAGCTAGGGAAAAATGACATGTAACATACAAGGTAACTCCCATAAGGTTAAAAGCTGATTTCTCAGCAGAAACTCTACAAACCAGAAGGGAGTGGCATGATATACTTAGTGATGAAAGGGGAGAACTTACAACCAAGATTACTCTACCCAGCAAGGATCTCATTCAGATTCGATGGAGAAATCAAACGCTTTACAGACAAGCAAAAGCTAAGAGAATTCAGCACCACCCAACCAGCTCTACAACAAATGCTAAAGGAACTTCTCTAAGTGGGAAACACAGAGAAGAAAAGGACCTACAAAAACAAACCCAAAACAATTAAGAAAATGGTCACAGGAACATAAATATTGATAATTACCTTAAGCATGAATGGATTAAATGCTCCAACCAAATGACACAGGCTTGCTGAATGGATACAAAAACAAGACCCATATATATGCTGTCTACAAGAGACCCACTTCAGACCTAGGGACACATAAAGACTGAAAGTGAGGGGATGGAAAAAGATATTCCATGCAAATGGAAATCAAAAGAAAGCTGGAGTAGCAATACTCATATCAAATAAGACTTTAAAATAAAGAATGTTACAAGAGACAAGGAAAGACACTTCATAATGATCAAGGAATCAATCCAAGAAGAAGATATAACAATTATAAATATATATGCACCCAACATAAGAGCAGCTCAATACATAAGGCAACTGCTAACAGCTCTAAAAGAGGAAATCGACAGTAACACAATAATAGTGGGGGACTTTAACACCTCACTTACACCAATGGACAGATCATCCAAAGTGAAAATAAATAAGGAAACAGAAGCTTTAAATGACACAATAGACCAGATAGATTTAATTGATATTTATAGGACATTCCATCCGAAAACGGCAGATTACACTTTCTTCTCAAGTGCGCATGGAACATTCTCCAGGATAGATCACATCTTAGGCCACAAATCACAAATCAATCCTCAGTAAATTTAAGAAAACTGAAATCATATCAAGCATCTTTTCTGACCACAATGACATTAGATTAGAAATGAATTACAGGGAAAAAACCGTAAAAAACACAAACTCATGGAAGCTGAACAATATGTTACTAAATAACTGAGACATCACTGAAGAAATCAAAGAGGAAATCAAAAAATACCTAGAGACAAATGACAATGAAAACACGGCAATCCAAAACCTATGGGATGCAGCAAAAGCAGTTCTAAGAGGGAAATTTATAGCTATACAAGCGTACCTGAAGAAACAAGAAAAATCTCAAATAAAGAATCTAATCTTACACCTAAAGGAAAGAAGAACAAACAAAACCCAAAGTTAGCAGAAGGAAAGAAATCATAAAGATCAGAGCAGAAAGAAATGAAATAGAAACAAAGAAAACAATAGCAAAGACCAATAAAACTAAAAGCTGGTTCTTCGAGAAGATAAACAAAATTGATAAACCATTAGCCGGACTCATCAAGAAAAAGAGGGAGAGGACTCAAATCAATAAAATTAGAAATGAAAAAGGAGAAGTTACAACAGACACCACAGAAATACAAAACATCCTAAGAGACTACTAGAAGCCACTCTATGCCAATAAAATGGACAACCTGGAAGAAATGGACAAATTCTTAGAAAGGTATAACCTTCCAAGACTGAACTAGGAAGAAATAGAAAATATGAACAGACCAATCACAAGTAATGAAATTGAAACTGTGATTAAAAATCTTCCAACAAAGAAAAGTCCAGGACCAGATGGCTTCACATGTGAATTCTATCTAACATTTAGAGAAGAGCTAACACCCATCCTTCTCAAAGTCTTCCAAAAAGTTGCAGAGGAAGGAACACTCCCAACACTCACTCTATGAGGCCACCATCACCCTGATACCAAAACCAGACAAAGATACTACAAAAAAAGAAAATTACAGACCAATATCACTGATGAATATAGATGCAAAAATCCTCAACAAAATACTAGCAAACAGAATCCAACAACACATTAAAAGGATCATACACCATGATCAAATGGGATTTATCCCAGGGATGCAAGGATTCTTCAATATATACAAATCAATCAATGTGATACACCATATTAACAAATTGAAGAATAAAAACCATATGATCATCTCAGTAGATGCAGAAAAAGCTTTTGACAAAATTCAACACCCATTTATGATAAAAACTCTCCAGAAAGTGGGCACAGAGGGAGCCTACCTCAACATAATAAAGGCCATATATGACAAACCCACAGCAAACATCATTCTCAATGGTGAAAAACTGAAAGCATTTCCTCTAAGATCAGGAACAAGACAAGGATGTCCACTCTCACCACTATTATTCAACACAGTTTTGGAAGTCCTAGCCATGGCAACTAGAGAAGAAAAAGAAATAAAATACAAATTGGAGAAGAAGAAGTATAACTGTCACTGTTTGCAGGTGATATGATACTACACATACAGAATCATAAAGATGCCACCAGAAAACTACTACAGCTAATCAATGAATTTGGTAAAGTTGCAGGATACAAAATTAATGCATAGAAACCTCCTGCATTCCGATATACTAATGATGAAAAATCTGAAAGAGAAATTAAGGAAACACTCCCATTTACCACTGTAACAAGAAGAATAAAATACCTAGGAATAAACCTACCTAGGGAGACAAAAGAGCTATAAGCAGAAAACTATAAGACACTGATGAAAGAAATTAAAGATGATACCAACAGATAGAGAGATATACCATGTTTTTGGATTGGAAGGATCAACATTGTGAAAATGACTATACTACCCAAAGCAATCTACAGATTCAATGCAATCCCTATCAAATTACCAATGGCATTTTTTTTTTTACAGAACTAGAACAAAAAGTCTTAAAATTTGTATGGAGACACAGAAGACACCGAATAGCCAAAGCAGGCTTGAGGGCAAAAAGCGGAGCTGGAGGAATCAGACTCCCTGAGTTCAGACTATACTACAAAGTTACAGTAATCAAGACAATATGGTACTGGCACAAAAACAGAAATATAGATCAATAAACAAGATAGAAAGCTCAGAGATAAATGCACACACCTATGGTCAACTAATGTATGACAAAGGAGGCAAGGATACACGATGGAGAAAAGATAGTCTCTTCAATCAGTGGTGCTGGGAAAGCGGGACAGCTACATGTATAAGATGAAATTAGAGCACTCCCTAACACCATACACAAAAATAAACTCAAAATGGATTAGAGATCTAAATGTAAGACCAGACACTATAAAACTCTTAATAAAAATGGTACAGATGAACCGGTTTGCATGTCGGAAACTGAGACACAGATGTAGAGAACAAATGTATGGACACTAAGGGGGGAATGCTGCGGGGGGGTGGGGTGGGGCTGGTGTGATGAATTGGGCGATTGGGATTGAAATGTATACACTGATGTGTATAAAATTGATGATTAATAAGAATCTGCTGTATAAAAAAATAAAATTCAAAAAAAATAAAACAATCCTTTTACATGTCACTAGGCACTAACTAAAAATCAACAGAATAGCACAGTGAGTTGGCATACGGCTTTTAAATTGTTTATTTAGTTATAGGTCATGTTATGTCAAATCCCTCTTGACAAAAAAAATATGTGGGCTGTGCAATAAGTTTTTGGTTCTGCTATAATTTTCTTCTTGCATTCTAGACTTCACATAGTCTTAATTTGTTTTACCGATCACTGCTTTTCATTTGGAATAAGCCAATGTCGGTAAGGGAGACCAAAAGGGAATTAATAAGTGTTAAGATAGCTTGGTTTTAAGGTTTTGGTGCATATTTTCAAGACATTTTCACAGAACATATTGCTCTCAAGTTAGAGTTAAAGTGAAACTTTCCATTAGGATAATACAGAGGATAACATTCTCTCAGGAAAAAGTAAGAATTTTAACCTTTCCTCTACCAGGCATCTTCCCTCAGGCACTGAGCCATCCAAATACATGGGGAGAGGCGAGGAGACTTCAAAAGTCACAAATATATTTCAACAGCTAATTTTTAGCAAGTGTGGCAATGAGATCTTTCCATTCTCCTCTCTTCTTTGTGATGTACGTAGGAGTGAGTAGCTGCAATAGTGATTCTGGCTGTTGCCTGAAGTAGTTCTGACACAAGGCCTCAGTGTTACATATCACGTACATCCCACAGTCATAGCTGTTTTGTTGAGCAGGGGCTTTCTCTTCCACAAAGGCCAATTTGTCTCCTTTTCTGCCTAAGAAAGCCTCTAGTTTCTCTGCTACCTGCTTTGCATGGACTGAGTTGCTCCTACTATGAGAATCATAATGAAAAAAGCTATTTTTATCTTGGAGATAAACCAACAAACTCCAATGGGTTCCCCCAGCTGCCTGGTTGGAATTATCATTGATGGCTAAAAATACAACTCTCTTGTGAGGGAGGTCCAAGGGTTCAAGGAACATGGCGATCTCTGCTGGGTTGCCAGTGCACTTGATGAACTGGGTGACTTCAGGGCTGATGAAGCAGACATGGTCAGAACAGTCATGAAACTGACTGTTGGCAAAGTACTCAAAGGCAAACCCAATAATATGGTCATTGAGCCAGCTTGGAGGATCCAATAGTGAGACATCTGATTGCCGCAGTAGACTGTCCATGTAACTCAAGACTACTGGGTCCATCTTGTACTGACCAGGGCTGCTCAGAAATTCCAGAAGCTGAAGGAGAGGCAGAAGACAATATTTACTGTTGAATATGATACTTGGCTGTAAAATGGGGATCATAAATATCAACTACTCTTACAAGGTTTTGGGTAAGGATTAAATATAACTGTAAAGTGTTTAGCAACAATGTCTGGCTAAGAGTAAACACTCAAAAAAACCCTCTAGCTTATGTGCTTTATGTTAACAATTAGTTAGAATGAAAACTTTGGAAATTCTGCATCTGAAATAGTAAGCATGGATTTAAAATCTCCTCTTTAAATGCAGAGATTGGTTAAAATTATAACTAATGTTTTACCAAACTCTATAGCATTAACCATATATTTGGCCCTTTAATGAATATGCATGATAAGAATGGCAAATTGTTTTTATATTAAAGATGAATTTTCAGGGCTTCCCTGGTGGTGCAGTGGTTAAGAATCCGCCTGCCAATGCAGGGGACATGGGTTCGAGCCCCGGTCCAGGAAGGTCCCACACGCCGTGGAGCAACTGGGCCCGTGTGCCACAACTGCTGAGCCTGCGCTCTAAAGCCTGTGAGCCACAACTGCTGAAGCCTGCGCTCCGCCTGTGCTCCGCAACGAGAGGCCGCCGCAATGAAAGGCCCGCACACTGCAACGAAGACTGGCTCCTGCTTGCCAAAACTAAGAAAGCCTGCGTGCAGCAACGAAGACCCAACTCAGCCAAGAATAAATAAATTAATTAATTTAAAAAAGGATGAATTTTCAGAGTCCAATTTAAATGTTACTAATTACTAAGGGAAATAGCTTCCATTTCAAAATTAATTTTCAAGAGATAAGATAAAATATTGCTTCCTCATTCCATAATGGAAAGTGACAGTGAATAGAGTAGTTAAAAGGAACTGTAATTTCAAGAACAGAAAATCATGAGTAATACAAATGAAATTCATTCCTGATTCTGCCCAGTTATGAACATGAGTGACAGTCTTTCCCATCTTTAACCTCAAGGGGTAAGACAGAGACTACAGAAATTCTTCGGGCACTGAAAGGTAGTGTGGCACGGGAATCATGAGACCTGGGTCTAGCCCTAGTTCTACCACTGATTTGCTAGTATCATCCTGATTAAGTCACTTAATTGATTTTGATTTTGTCCTTGTTTTTGGTCATCTGTAAAAAGGCCCCAGAAAGTTGTAGAAAAGGCCAAATAATTTTACTCGAAGGTATTAAAAAAGTATAAAATGTTGTACAAATAGTATTTATGTTATTAATTGGATGATATTAGTAAGATGATTGGACAATCTGGATAGAGCTCCAAACTAATCAAAGGAAATGAGGCTTGGAAACAAATATCCATTCATATTACCTTGTTCAAACAAAGGCATGACTAACTTAGAGTGGGAGCAAGACAAGTCATATAGTAAGATTAATATGCTCATGATCACCTGAGGTAAGGTGCTAACAGAGACAAGAAATGTGATAAGTGTGGTAATATTTGAACCTAACAGAGGTCACTGCTATGCACTCACTTGGCAGCATAACAATATTTCTAAAAATCATAAAGCAATAAACTGTCACATGCAGATTGTGAGTACAAAGCAAAGCATATTGTAAGACAGTAACACTGCTATGAAAGACTGGGCTAGAATAGTGACATCAATTTCATCAATTCTGGCCATTAGACCAGTTATTTTACCACTTGGTTACACTATTAGAACAATAAAATTTTGGACACAACCATTTTCATGTAATCAAAACCCTACAAAAACCCATACAGAAAAATAAATATACCCCTGAAGAAAAAACCTCAAGTAATGAGGTAGCTGGGAAGCACCAAAGACGGGTTTTTTGTGCATACAGTGTATCATAATATGAACTATTTCAGAAGTAATACAAGGCTGTTGATGAGTGTGTATATCAATCTGTATAAAATAAGATGGCATGAATTAAGATTTTCTTAAGAAGAATAACTTCAGCACAGACATAAACTGGAGCCAGGAATGAAGTTAACGAGGCATAGAGTACACTTGTTATGGGTGGGCCACAAATTTGGCTCTTGCCTTTTGGCAGCTAACCAGAGAGTGTTAAGTTAAACATTCACAATGTCCATAAGGTAAAAACAAAGCAATTGCTCTGGAGAGGTAAAAGCATTCTTTGCATTAAGGTCAGACAGATTTCTCTCAAGGAATTTTCATAAAAGACATGGTGTATTATAATGAATGTCCCATAATATCCTTATAAAAGATGAAACAGTTTCAGAGGACTGTTTCTTACAATGATCCTTAATATCCAGCCTGATGGCAAATGAGCAAACAGCAATCTAGTAAAAGCAGCTGTGGGAGGCTAGGTGCTCAGCTGGCTGCTGCTGTAACTGGATTTAAGAATATATGAGTATGAAAAGGGAATGACTGCATGTGCATCGAGCAAGGCTCCCTGACTCTCCCCATCATGCCTTCAATGACTATGAGGAGTGGTAAGGGCCAGACTGTACTGCCTGGCAAATACCTGGAGACCTGCTCTCTATGCTGACCGCTGAAATCAGACCCACACCTTAATAGCAAACCCAACTAGGGGTAGAAGCCCATAAGAAGAGTGCCTGAACAGACAGGCATCTCACCTTGGAGGGAGTGTCTACAGGCAGGGCCAAGATTTTCTTCAGAAAACAATTTTTGTGTTTTGTTTGTTTGATTTTGAAAACATCCAACATACAGACATTGGGTCAACCAGGACTTAATTCTATTCCATACAGCATGATTGCAATAGCTTAACCTCAACAATTCTTTTTTTTTTTTTTTTTTGCGGTACGCGGGCCTCTCACTGTTGTGGCCTCTCCCGTTGTGGAGCACAGGCTCTGGACGCGCAGGCTCAGCGGCCATGGCTCACGGGCCCAGCTGCTCCGTGGCATGTGGGATCTTCCCGGACCGGGGCACGAACCCGTGTCCCATGCATCGGCAGGCGGACTCTTAACCACTGCACCACCAGGGAAGCCCTAACCTCAATAATTCTAAAGCAGATGGAACCAGACTGGCCTTTGGGCAAACCACCTTGGCCAAGAAAATGGATGCTAAACTTCATATCGGAAGACTTGAAATTTAGACTCCATTATGTTAACTCATTGGCTACATGATCATAAACAAACTGCTTCATTTCTTTAAGACACAGTTTCCTTTTCTGTAAAGTGAAAATATTAATACATGACCTTTACCAACGGGTATTTGTCAGTATTTAATGAAGAAACGTAAGTAACTAATACTTAAAAAAAATATAAAAGTAGTATTTCCAGATATCTACTGGGTCATCAGGAAATTTATATCCTGACAACTGGTAACTGTAGTGATTCACACTGAACAAATGTTTATTGAGTGCTTCCTATGTGCTAGGGGCTAGAAAATCAGAATGGGGATAAGATAGTCATAGTTCCTACCCTCACTGAGCTTAAGCCTATTATGCTATATAATGAATACATAATGAATATATACATCTCTTTTAGTCAATAAACACCTATTGAGTACCTAATATTAGGTGTCATGGGAGATACAAAGATGTGTAAGGTAGCTTACACGCAAAGAAGAAGCCCATAAGCCACAAATAAAATGAATGGGAATTCAAAAGAGGGAAATGGATGGAGAGCTCGGATCAGGAAAGACTTCAAGGAGAAAGTGGCATAAAAGTGGGCTCTTGAAAGGCAGGTAGAGTTGCACGTGTAGAAGGGCATTAAGAAGGCAGAGAGGCAAGGAAAGTGCCTTTAAGTGTGTAGTCCAGTTTGTCTGGAATGAAGTGGGAGTAGGGATGTAGGTGAAGGCTGGAAGAGGATTATCAGAAGCTAAGTGTTGATAGACTGATTTCCAAGTGTAAAGTGTAGAACTTATACTGGAGAAAATGTGGAGCCATTACTGGCTTTGTCAGTGCTTTAGGAAGATTAATGATTCAGGCATAGTATACAGGATTAACTGGTAGGGAGAGAAATTGGAGGTAGAGATCAACTAGATTTTCATTGAAAGTAAAGGTAGGAGGACATGACCTAAACCAGGTGAAATGGTAGTAGGAGAGAGGCAAGGAGGAAAAGATATTATAGACAGAGTATCAATAAGGGATCAGAGGAGGGTAGATAAGAGAGAAGAATTAAGAAACAGTCTGGAAGCTTTCGTTGGAGTGACTGGAAGAACAGTGATCCCATCATTAATGGAGTAAGGGAAAAGGAGATGGAAGGGGACCTAGCACAAGACCCAGGAGCCATTTGGAACCATCCTAGGGTTATATCCTTTCTATATAGTGAGCACTGTGCTTAGCATATCTGAGGTACAATAAATGTTTGTCATATGAATGAACCCTTTTAAAAAGGGAGTCAGAAAATACAGATTAGGAAAAAAGGGAAATAAGGCATTTTAAGATTTTTGTTTTGTCTGTAACATCCCCATTTTTGCTTTGGTTTTGTGTCTTGTCTGTTTTTTCTCTGTTGATTAGTAGTAAATTCCTTCAGAATTAAGAGACCTATGTATCTGGTCCTGGTGGATGGTAAGGAATATTGGGGAGACAATGACCTCCTTATAGTTCTATTTGTAAAATCCTACAAAATATAGTATAGTCATTTTCACAATGTTGATTCTTCCAATCCAAGAACATAGTATATCTCCCCATCTGTTTGAATGAAATTAGAACACTCCCTAACACTATACACAAAAATAAACTCAAACGATATACGTATGCATACAGCTGATTCAATTTGTTATACAGCAGAAACTAACACAACACTGTAAAGCAATTATACTCCAATAAAGATGTTAAAAAAATATATAGTATAGTTTTATATTTTGGAGCCAGGAGGCTTTGAGTTCAGGATCTGACTTTACCCCTTGCTATCTGTGTGACTCTGGACAAGTTATTCATCCTCTTTCCTGGCCTCATTTTCTTCATCTGTAAAAGGAGGTAATAATAAAACCTGTCTCTCAAGAGTTGCTTTGTGAATTAAAAACACAAGTGAAAAGACTCAGCACATTGTCTGGTAGATAGCAAGCTCTCAAAAAAAAAATTGTTTCCTGCCCTGTTCTCTATATATTTGCGGTGGTAATAATGGATCTTAAAGATTTCTTGAAAATAAAGCATCTGTTTGTCTCTTTATATAAAGCCACAAAGTCACCAAGGATAGATCTAGCCAGGGCATGACTCTGCACTCTTGTACTTTACCTTTGGCATAAGCAGAGTGCATGCTAACTCCAGAGAAAAGCAGTCTCTCAACCTGCTGAGTGAAGCGTGCTGTTAATGTGTTGTCAGCATACACAAACCTTGTGGTTATCTTCCAACTTCTGTAGCTAAATGAAGTGAACACTGAATTCATAGTATGGAGCACTTCCCAAATATTTAATTTTAACAAAAGGAAGAGACTATTTTTCATATTAATCTTAAAATCCTTAAAATGCATACTACTTGAATATTTCTGTTTGTTATAAAAACAGGGAAATTAAATAAAAATAAAAATTAATTTAAAGGGAAAGTTTATAATTCAATAGGAACCATTCTGATTTCCTGCTGATATAAGGCAAGAAGCTGCAGGTTCAGTAGAAAAAACACTAGGCTGGGAGTCAGTAGACTTGGGATTCAGTTCAGATCTGCAATCAACCAGTTGTTTGACTCTGGAGAAGACATTTTAAACTTCTGGGTCTCAGCTTCATCATCTGTAAAGTGAGGTTTGGACTAGATAAATAGCGGTTCTAGCCAGGGATGCACGTTTGAATCACCTATGGAGATTTTAAAGAACACACATGATCTATCTCTGGGGGGAGGGTCTGGGCACCTGTATTTTTAAGATGTTTCCAAGTGATTCTATGATTTCTAAAAGACTCCTCTAGCTCTAGGGTTGTACAATTCTAAGCTCTAATCTTTGCAAATTTAAAAATCTTCCCTTGTGGGAAGTAGCCGCATAGTACAGGGAGATCAGCTCAGGGCTTTGTGTCCACCTAGAGGGGTGGGATAGGGAGGGTGGGAGGGAGACCGCAAGAGGGAGGAGATATGGAGATGTATGTATAGCTGATTCACTTTGTTATACAGCAGAAACTAACACACCATTGTAAAGCAATTATACTCCAATAAAGATGTTAAATACAATAAAATAAAATAAAAATCTTCCCTTCCTATTTAAAGTCTTACTGGAACAAAGTCATGCTCATTTCTTTATATATTCTTTATGGCTGCTTTTGAGCTATAAGAGCTGAGTAGCCTGCAAAGTCTAATATATTTACTGTTTGCCCTCTTAGAGAAAAACTTTGCCAATCCCTGTTTTAGACCACTATAATGTAACCTACTGTAAATGTCTAGGCTGAATTAATTTTAAGAGCTTTTAGAGATCTAATAAAGCATTGGAGCTATTTGTTAAAATATCTTAAAGGCAGTTTCCAAGTAGATTAACCTTTAACTAGAGGTGTTACTGCTGATTCAGCTGGAATTTTTGATGAGCAAATACTTAAAAATACTAATTACAGTGGATATAAGAATTGCCTACATTAGAGATGCATAAATATTCATAAGATCAAAAATATACATGAAGTTTTTAATTAACAAGCATTTCATAAGGTATGCATCAATTCTCATAACTTCTGGGAAAATATGCCTGTTGTGGTTAAAACCACAGTAGTGAGCCAGATAAGTTTTACTGTAAAGCCCCAAAGAAAACACTATCCCAGAACTGTGACTTTTATTCATTTTTCCCCCTAATTATTCAGAAAGGGTTCCTTAAAAAAGAAGAAAAAAAAAAACGAACAGCTTCATTCAGTTATGTTTTTAAACACTACAAAGGGCAAAGTGTAGCTATTTACTCATTTTAAGTGAAGATTATAAGTTAGTAGTTTTGAAATGCAGTTCCCCTTTCCCCTCCTCACTCCCTTCAGTTTTTGTTTTAAATTGTATCAAACTGCAAACGCTCACAGATGTGGTCTGTGCTCCTCTAACTAGATACATGGCTATGTGCCAGCAGGTATTGACAGACAAAAGCAAACAAACACACCCACACACCAAAAATCAAACATAGGCTAATAATCCCAGTGCATCTTCCTAGAGCTTCAATTTCACTAATTTTTGGGGAAAAGAGCTAAGCAATTTAATCTTAAATATTGATATTTTTATATCTTAAATACTTAAAACGTTTAAATCAGTAACTTACATCTTAATTAACATAAACATGGACATAATGTAGCATAAAATGCAAAATCAGCATAGATTTTTAAAATAAGAAATTTCCAGAGAACTTTTGCACCTGAGAAAGGCGATTTTCTATCCTTGTGGTTACAGGGTTTAGTTTATTATATCTTCCAACTTCTGTAGCTAAATGAAGTGAACACTGAATTCATAGCATAGAACACTTCCCAAATATTTAATTTTAACAAAAGGAAGAGACGATTTTTCATATTAATCTTAAAAACATTAAAATGCATACTACTTGAATATTTAGGATTCTTAGGAACCAGATTCCCTAAAAATTAATAAAGACATGAGCAAAACCTCATGCTTTAGCAGCTTAAATGTGTATAGGAGCAAGACAATTATTGAAGCAAATTTATTCATTTGGTCAAAATACATTTATTCGTCTTTTCTGTGTGCCAATTTTGCCTACAATAATGACTAGAAATTGAACCTAATATTATATAATGAAAATATAGACATCACCCCTGAACTTTCTATTTTCTTCATACCTCCTCTCCAATTGATAAGTCCTATTGATTCTACAGCCAAAATGTTCTGAACCTGTCCAATGGCTTTCATCTTGACTTCCATCACAGTCAAGCCCATCAACATTTCTTATCTCGATATACCCTAACAGGTCTCCTTACTTCTACTATTGACCCCTCCAGTAAATTGTTCATACAGCTGTCAGAGTAATTGTTTAAAAATTTGTCAGGTCACACCTGTCCTGTTTAAAACCCTCTGGTAGCACACTATTACACTCAGAAAAAAAGGTGAATGCCCTGCCCCAGCTGCTTACAAACACTCTGCATGATCACATGGCCCCAGCCACCGCTCCACTCTCATTTCCATCACTCTTCCCCTTGCCCACTAAGCTCAAGCCACACCAATTTTCTTTTTATTCTTCAAACACACCATGCTTTTTTTCTCCTGAGGGCTGGGGTACTAGCTGGGCCTGAACCTTCTAGTGGTTGGCTCCATGTGTTGGGTAGATTTCAGTTTAAATGTCACTTATTCACAGAGATCTCCCATGATCAGTCAAAATAAGAGGCCCCCAGTCACTCTCTTGTCCTTTAATTTCAATTCCTTGCATAGCACTTGTGGCTGTCTGACAGTTTTTTTTCATTTATTTGTTTCTTGATTAACACTCCCCCTCCCCAGGCCAAAAATGTAAGCTCCATGAGCATAGAGAATAAAGGAACTTGTCTGCCTAAACTTGTTTACCACCTTGGCCCCCTGGGCCTAAAACAAAACTTGTCGGGCAGACAATAAATAATAATTGAAGAATAAATGAATGAAAAATGGAGTATGGATCTTCACATGATATATATCATGTTCTGCAGAGAAATTTTTACCTTTATAGAGTCTTAGAAGTGTAAAGGCCTTTACTATCCCTTCTAGTCTAACTTCCTACTCCATGCAGGAATTTTTCATTTCTGCTCTCAGGGAAAAATGTGCAGGAGCCTGGCTTACAACTAGTTGTGTAATACTGGAGCAGAAACAGATAAATCGATGCAACAGTACAAAAACAAATCCATGCATTTTAGAAATTTTAAATATGATGATGAAGACATTATAAATCAATGGGAAAAGTTTATGGATTGTTCCATTTTCAGTGAACACTATGTTCTATAGCAGTGCTGTCCAGTAGGACTTTCCGTGATGATGGAAATAAATGTCCTTTATCTGCAATGTCCAATATAGTAGCCACTAGCCACATGTGGCTATTGAGCACTTGAAAATGGCTAGTGACACTGAGGGACTGATTTTATTTATTTTAATTAATTTAAACTTAAATTGAAATAGCTACATGTGGGTAGTGGCTACTATTTTGGACAGCATAGTTCCATAGGATTTCATAGGTATTTCTGGAAAGAAAAAAGATTATATGGTAAGTAAGTTAGGGAAATGCTGCATCCTAAAACTCTGTACTGTTGCTTTTTGCACAAGCATATTAGAGGCTACGAGAGGTTCTGCAATAAAGAAAATTAACTTTTCTTGGTCTGATTTTTTTCCCAACTCATTTGACCAATGAAATCCTTTTTGTGTTTGTTTTGGTATATTAGCTATTAACACCTTATTGTCTGTGCAGTGAAGTTTGGGATATGCTAATTGGGTAATTTAATAAATGGCACTGGAACAAGTTGTTAATCATTCGATTAAAAAATGAAGTGAGATCCCTACTTCAGACCTCATATCGAATTATATTTCAGATGGAGTGAAATTTAAATGTTAAAAAGTGAAACAAAAATATTAAAAGAAAATAGAGCTTAAAAATACTTATACAACTGGTCAATAAACACATGAAAAGATACTCAACACCTTACTAGTAATCAAAGAAATGTAAGTTGAAGTAACATTTCATTTTTTACCTGTCAAATTAGCAAACATGTGGAAAACTGATAATAACCAGCATTGCTGAGTAACTATGGGAAAATGGGCATTCTTATTGTTAACAGAAATGTAAACAAATGCAAGCTTTTTGAAGGATAATTTGCCATTATATTTTAATATTTAAGAAATGTCTATAGGTAGGTATTACACTTTCAGAAATTTATCTGAAGGGAAACATTAGGATATGTGCAAAAATTTAACAGGGATGTTTACCACAGCAATATTTATAACAGAAAAATTGGAAACAATCTCAAAGTTTAAAAGAGGACTGGTAAATTTAAATAATAGGATTTCCATTCAATGGAATACTTTGCAGCCATTAAAAAATGAAGTTATAGAAATAAATTTATTGACACAGAAATATGTTCATAATATGTTATGGAAAGAAAGGTTATATAAAAATCTGTACACAAATATACACAAAAATAGTCAAGAATGATAGCCATCTAAAGTTATATACAGTTTTCTTTAAGAATGGAATTTTAATACTTTTAAACTTTTTTCTTTTGATATTGACTGCTTAATTTTTTCCCCTTTCTTTTTATAATGAGCACATACCAGTAAGTACAGCTATTTTCATTCAAGAAAAAAAAAAAAGTACCACCTCCCACTCTTACACTGACCTAAAAATGTCTGTTTCTTCAACTCACAGGTCTCACTTTTGTCCTCTGAAAAAAAACAGTAAATCTAATCTCTCTTCTACAAAACTTCGAACACAAATATTTAAATATAATCTGATGTTCATTAAGATTAGATTACGTCCAACTTCTAATGAATGATTCCCTTTGCAATTTCACAAAAAGAATCACGTCCAAGACCAAATGTGCTTTTCATGGCAGCATAAGCAGAAAAATTTTCAGGAAGGAAGTTGAAGCCTTATTTTTTGGTTTCAATTTCCCCTAATTAAACGTTTCCTTTTAATGCTAGCCTAAACCATCCAGAGATTTGTATAAAGTGGCATGTTAAAAATTACCATCAAGTTTTTACATCCCTGTTGAAGACAAAGACTATATTTTACTCAACCCTGCTATCTTCAGTGCGTGAAAACACAAAATTGTTATAAACATAGGAAGATTTCTCAATTTTATAAATTATTTATAAATTTGAACAATATTACTCTAACATGAACATTTTACAAATAGAGGAATTCAGTTCTCAAAGCAGAAAAACCATTTGGTATGATGATGATGCCTGGTAACTCTACAGCCATAAATTCCATTTGGCCCTACCTTGGGCCAGGGAGATAGACTAAGTAACCTTTTAGAATTTCTTCTGGCACTGAGGCTCTGCATTTATTGTTCTGTTACTTATTAGGCATGGCTATCGATGGCTAAGGGGTCATTGACCAGAAACAGTACTTTATTCTTAGTCTACCATTTCTACTTCAAAGGTTCCATCTGTAACTGTGTCACTATTTTTTTCCTTTACTTGGTGTAAACACCAGCATTTTTTTTTTTTTGCGGTACATGGGCCTCTCACTATTGTGGCCTCTCCCGCTGCGTAGCACAGGCTCCGGACGCGCAGGCTCAGCGGCCATGGCTCACGGGCCCAGCAGCTCCGCGGCATGTGGGATCTTCCCGGACCGGGGCACGAACCCGTGTCCCCTGCATCGACAGGCGGGCTCTCAACCACTGCGCCACCAGGGAAGCCCCACCAGCCTTTTCTTAAAATGATTTTGTTTTGCTTAAATTTTCTGAGAAATGACTTAACACAATTGGAAAATCTGAAGTGACTAGGGCTGTAAATAGTGTTTGGGGAGGACACTAGATTTAATGAGAGGTCTAAGATATTTTACAAAAGAGTAGACAGAATTTTACTTAGTATATAGCTAATATATCCTAGCTGATAAGATGTGGTCAAGCTGAAGTTATAATCTGCCTGGTTTCGTAAATAATCACTGTGTTTAGCCCACAGTAGCTATATACAAGCATTTTGTTTGAAAGAGTATAAAAAAACCATCATCTTTTATTATTTGTCTTCTAGATTTCAAAGCCTGGTAAGTTATTTTTTTCATAGTTAAGAGGTAAATTGTTATTACAAACTCCCATTTAATGAGTTTAAAAAATGTGCTTGGTGTATAGCAGGTGCTCAATAAATATTTAATGAACAAATGGAAGAAACAATGAATTTCTGTTTTACTGTACTGTGCTGACAGGAAAACAGTGTCTGATGGGACCCGATTATGACAAAGAATTCTCTTAGCAATTTGTCTTTAAATGTTAATTAATATGAATACTTGTGAGTTATCTGACCAGGTCTGAACTATATATTATTAAGTAGGACTAAACATTTCCAGCAACTATATATTTTAGCTGCTAATATAAAGTGCCAAGTTGCTGCAACAAACAGTAGTGGGAAAATTACAGCCAGCTAAGGCCAGATATCCACAACCTATTGTTTTGAAGGAATTTAACCTATCACACTACTCTGAGAGAGCATTTATTTATTTTTTGGCCCTCAGGGAAGGCAGGCCTAGAACGATTTTTAAACCTACAATATAGATGCTCAAAAATAATAACTGTAACCAGGACAATTTTTTTCAGTATCATGACTATGTTCTAGTGCTTTTATAACAGATGAAATGTGCGAAAGTGTAGTCATCTAATTGGAAGCCAGAGAAAGGAACTTCCAGAGATTTTCTGTAAGTAATAAAAATGCTTAAAATCTCTCATATGTGTCAAGTATTCTCTCTACTTTAAGACAGACCTATTCCCCCCTTCCCTAAAAAAGGAGACAGACAGATGAAACTCAAAGTCTACATAAACTTGACTTTCTATCTGTATTGAACCATATCATTACCCAAACGGTCTCCAGTAGGTAGATGGACAAAGTGAATATAAGCTAGTCATGCTGAAGAAGGTAGCCTCTCAGAGAATCTGGTTCAGAAAAGTTAAGTTACTTTACTCATTTGGATTAGTAATACTTGGACCTCAAATTCAATTTTTTGAATAATATGGTTAAAAAAGCACATTATTTGGAGAGTAGCTGGGATTTGAGCAGTAAGTTTTATATAGTCTGGCAAGGGTCAGTTTCCAAAGAGATGGGTTACCTGGGCCTTGAGGACTTCCTTTTTGTTTACTAATGCATTTTACTCATCCAAGAGGTTTAAGGAATTGGCAAGAAGAGTCTGGACCTTAAACAGTCAGAAATTTAGGCCTTACAGATGTAGATGGAATTTAACCAAGAAAGTCCTTAGCAATATCTAGAAACCTAGATAAGTGGTAAAGCCATTGCTTATCAGAAGTTCTAACATTATAATTTATAACATAAAAGAATGGGCTAGCTTCTTGACAATGTAAACTGCTAACTGATCTCTACACAGGTGTGCGTGTCCTTGTTGAAAGGTATGTAATTCAGTCCAATCTTTTTCTTTAGATTGGTCACACTGGGAAAATAAAGGAACTTACCAGACTCTTTGGAGACTGCTTTATGATAAAATTTATTTTTTAAAAATTTAATTATTTATTGGTCTAGTTTCTTCATTCCTATCTTTTGACAATCTAACATATACATTACTGCTACATTATTTTTCAAACAGAACTCTAGTTTCATTATTCTCCAAATTTTTAAACATTTCTCCATTGTCTACCAAAATTAAGTACAAACTACAGCATGGCATTAAATTATTTCCATAAAAATAGCCGCAACCTTTCCCAATTTATTTCCTTGTACTTCTCCCACATACACAGCCACAAGCTCAGTTCTCCTGCAGGCCCAAATTATTAGGCAACAGTGGAGTCGTAGTGGTTACTGCAACTAAGGTACAGGAAAAAGTGAAGAGCCAGCTCCCCACTCCCACTCCAACTGAGAGGTTAAGAAGTGAACACTGCTCAAGTACCCTTCTGAAACACAGACTTGATCTGTCATGCTCTTGCTTAAAACCATTACAGTAAGCTTTTTATAAATCTAGAATCCATGGGCCAGGAGGTGGCTAGAATTAAGGGTTCCATGAACTTGGATTGGGGAAAAAAATTGCATCTTTTCAATAAACTCTAGCTGAAATTTAGCATTTTCTTCACTAAGTGTAGGCAATAATCCTCAGTGGTATTAACAGTCCCTATGTCTTTATCACCATTAGAAATATATTTTCATATCACATTAAAGTTCTTGCAATTACCTCAAAATATAATTTATACTCATCACTATTTTGAAATTACATAATTAGACCTGCTGCCAGATGTTATTTAATGTGTAAGGAAGCACATATATAACTACATCACACATTTGTTTTAATATTTTTAAAACTTTCAATAAAAATAATTTCATTTACATTTCTATGTATTTTACTTTATACATTTAAAAACATTATTCTGAGATAAGGTCCACAGGCCAGGCTGCCAAAGTGGTCCATGACATAAAAGAGGTTATTTTATTTTTACCTTTGTTATTTATACCTATTAACTGCTTATAGTATATAATCTAAACACTTTAGCATGGAATTCAAGGCTCCTCATTAACTGTTCACACCCACTTTATCATCTTTATCTCTGTCCCACCCCTACTTTTCATACTAAACTCTATAGTCATACCAGACAATAGTGACTCTCTCTTATCTGGTGGCAGACAGGTTTTTGAATTAACCCTAGTTAATAGACAGTAGCCATGCACTGGCTTGGGCTTTGCCTTACCCAGACCTTCTCTGCCTGCCAAGTGAATTCTTTTAAAGGTCTGTTTTCCCTAATACTACGAGGTCCTAATAGGGCTGAATCTTTAATCTTTCTCATACCTAACGTAAATGATCAATGAAATGAATATAAAAGACAGATTCTAAATTGGCAAGGCACTATGTGTAGTAATAATCTCTAGGGGAGTGAAGTTAGCCTCTGAATCTCATAAATTCGCCTAGCTCTGATCTTTTTGGGGATAGAAATGAGGAGGCCCTTGAGCTCTAAGGGTGGATCCTAAGCTGATAAATCTTGGATGGAGGGTAAAGGGAGGGGAAAGAGAGCAGTAACTGAGGTGGATCTGATTAAGACTGAAGGATGGAAATGTGCTGAAGGGAAAGGCAGGAGTGACTTCTTCTCCCATTTCCCAGAGCAGTTATTCAAAACTATCATCACTCTGACCAAGCGTCCCATTCCATCCCTAACTCTCTCTCATCAAATGACTCCCATCTTAATGTTACAGAGTCAACTCTATCAATCTTCTGCCTTCCCCTACTTCCCATCCTTTCCTTTGCTCTAGTTTAGTGGTTCTCAACCCACAGCATTAGTCACCAAAGGAGTTTTTTAAAATGAAACACTGATTCCCGAGTTTGTTTAATTGGCCTCAGATGGAGCAACTGCATTGGTTTTATTTTTAAAAAGCTTCCCAGGTGACTCTAATGTGCATACAAGATTGAGTTCCACTAGTGTTCTTGGTTCTGTAAGTTAGCTATTCTCATCCATAAATTGTCTACTTCTCGGTTCCATGGTACACTTTTATGCCTAAGAGTTTCCCATCTTACAAGAACACACTGTTGCGGCCCACACACTTGCCCCTCATCTCATCTCTTTACAACGATGTTTCTTTAAAGGGTGGCCTACACCTGTATGGTTTTTACCAGTTATGTTCTATGAATTTTTACTCTTCCAGCCAGTACTGGCATATGATTTTGTACTCGTCATTCCCTCTGCTTCTATCTCCTCTCATATTTCTTTGACCAGCTACTGCTCACTAACCTTTTAACACAAACTGAGTGACCCAAAGGTCACCTTGGAAAGGGTTTCCTCAAGTCCTTCCTCTAGTCCTTCAGGCTCAGAGTATCCTGTGGGTTTTTTTTTTTTCTATTATATATTTACTACCACTGCGGATTCTCATCGTCTCGACATAACAGAGCGCTTCAGAAAGCTGAGCCTGTTTCATTTGCTTCTGACTTTCTGGAGTCTAACTCCTGGAAACCACTCAGTGAAAAAACTCTGAGTAATGAATGGAAAGAAAGACTAGGAAACGGAGGTCTGGGGCGGGGAAATGAGGGGGAGGGCGTGTGTGTGTGGAGACGGGGTGGGGAGGGCTGACGGATAACGGGGTGGAGCTGAGAACCCTGCGCCAAAACTGGGGAGGGGGCAAGGATACCCTAGATCTGCGTGGGCGGTAAAGCGGTCCCCGGCCCAGACACACCAACCAGCAAACCCAAGTGGGAAGCAGGCTTCTTACCTGCCTCGGACCTCACCACCCCAACCAGCCTTCAGGCGGCTCTCTAGTGGCCGGAAAACGAAAGCTACGGTCGCAAACCCAGAGTTTTCTACCCCAACATTGCGACATTCCTCTTTAGTAGAGAGAGAATCTAAGGCAGAGTTCCCAGCTCTGCCGTAAGGTGAGGAAGAAAAGTTTGGGCGGGGCTGCCTGGGACGGATGAAATGGGGCGTGTCCGCGCAAGCGCATGCGGTACTCTCGGGCGGCGTCACGTGCGGGGGCGGGGGCGGGGCCGGGCGGCCGGGCCAGCTCCGGCCGGCGGTAGGGGGCGTGGGAGGTAAGTGCGCGCGCCTGCTCGTCTGCAGCTGAGGAGTCGCGCGGGGCGGGGCCTTGTGCGCGGGGTCGGGGGCGCGCGGGCCGGAGCGGACGGTGTCGGGGCGGCGGTTGGCTGTGGCTGCTGAGAGTCCAGCCAGAACGCCGAGAGGCGGCGGAGGAGGCACCGGCGGCACCGGCATAGGGGGCGACAGCGGTTGAGGCGGCGGTCCAACGCGTGCTCTCTGGGCGGGTGCGGCGGGGGATGTGCCTGCCCAGGCCGGGCGGAGTCTCTCTGACAGGGCGGGGGATGCGCGGCGGCCGCTCGCCCGGACCCTAAGGCAGCTGGGCCCACCCTCCCAAAACCCTCCGACCCTCGGTGGTCTCGGCCTCTGCTGTCTCCTCCGGCCTGACCCTGCGGCTGAGGCTGGCAGGCGGCTTCCGCCGAAGAGGAGGGGGCTGCGGTGGCCACCGCGGCGGAGCCCGAGGTAAGACCCGCCCAAGCCGCCCAGCGGCCCTGCGGCCCGGCCCGGCCCACGTCTCAGTCTCTCTCTTTAGCTTTTGCGGGGCCGCTCCGCCCCGCCCCGGCGGAGACGCCCCGCGAGCGGATCTGCCCCGCAGCCTCCCTGACACCCGATCGCTGCCCCGGGTCCCCCGTAGACCCCACCCATCGTATCTTCCATTGACCAGACACCATTCCGGCCCTCCAACCTTTCTAGGGGTTCTGTCACGGGCCCCCCACCCCAGCACACTCTACTGGAACCTCCTTCAGACTCTCTTCGGACGCTTAATGGGGCCTCGAGATTCTGTCACATCCTCCCGTGAGCTGACCCGGGTTTGCCACTGTTCCTCAGACCCAGTTACTGCCACCCCCTAACCCATTGCTACCCCCAGTTCCAGGGCAGATCCATCGTGCCGACCTCTGTTCTCTCCTCCCCCCCACCCCCAGCTCGCTCACCGCCTAGCCGACTAGCTCTTCCCCTACCCAACTCGGCTTTCAGATAGTCTGCTTCGTGATGCTCTTACCTCCCAAGAGATCTGGTGTCAGCCCCTCTTTAGACACCATCAACAGCGGCCTCTCCCCCCAACTCCTACTGTAGCCTCTCCCCCAGACCTCTTGTCCTTAGGCAGACCTGATTATCTTTCTCCCTGCTCGTGATCCTTTCTTTGGTTGGAAAGGGCTTTGCCATGAAATCCTGAAGGGGTGTTTGCGTAGCCTAGTGTGTTCCCTCCGGTGGGGCTTAAGGGAACCAACTGACACCCTTGTTTGGAGGGTTTAGTCTGGTGGCTATAGAGGAAGAGGGAGGAGCATGGAAGCCCCGGGCAGGGGGTGTGTGCTGTTGTAAGGTCTCACAGCCTGCTTCTCATCTTGTCTCTTCTGTAGAACCTGTGAGGTAGTCCAGATCGTGACATTTTAGGGACATCTGTAAGGATCAAAGCCCATAACACTAATGAATATAACTGTGTCTCCATGTGATATCATTTGCTTCACTTTCCTAGATTTTTACAGATCTTTTGCACTGTTTTTGAAGGATACCAGGGTGCTTTTTTTTTTTTGGATTTGCTGTTTGCGAATTTGCTGGAAAAGTAAGATTTGTAGCTTTCCTTAATCCCTGAAGACTTTAATGTCAGTTTAATAATAAAATTCTGCTACCTGGTGCTACTGTCTTGCTTTTCCAAGGAGCAAGTACAATTATCATGCAGTGTTCACCGATGTCATTACCAACAGCCTTCTCAATAGTAAAATACTGAATAAAATGTAGTTTGTTGAACTACTTAGCTGTCAAGAAGGAAAGGTAATTTTACACCAGATGATCAGTGCATAATTTTAACATTGGTATAGGGATGAAGTATAGAGAGGTTTTTGTAGTCAGTACTTTAAAATTTTTTATTTTGTGTGTGTGGAACTGAGGAGGGAGAAAATCATATTAAAATTATAGGTCATAACTAGACATAGTATAAAAGTCAAAAGGTTCAAAAGAGTATGCAGTAAAAAGTTTCTTTTCCCCCTTTTTATCCTCTAACCACCCATTTTCCCTCAGACGCAACCACTGTTTCCATCTTTGTGTGTGTCCTTCCTGTGATATTTCTAGCATACAAGTCTATACATTTATATTTTTAAAACACTCCACAGACAAATCCTTCCATACTGTATACTATGGATATACCACCCCCCCTTTAATAATAGATCCTAGAGTTCATTCAACAATAGTACATTTGGAAGTGCCTCATTTACTGGGTGGATAGTATTCCGTCCTGGTGATCTTGAGGTTATTTTCAGTCTTTGTTTTTTATAAACAGTGCTGCATGCTTTTCTTTTAAATGTATCATATGTTTTGTATGTTTTAAGTAATTTTCAGGATTTGAAAAATTTCATGATGATTGTTTTGTGAACAATTGTTTTGTGATATGTTTTAGCATATAACTAAAGTAAATTTCTCATTGAACCTCTAAGCTTCCATGGAGTGACTGGCTTTGACAGAGATTATAATGTTTGTCAGGAAGTTACTGAAGGATTTAAAGAAGGGGACTGAAATGATAAGATTTGCATTTTTAAAAGATCACTCTGCTTTGAGGAGCGTGGATTGAAAGGTAGACTAAATGTGTCAGGAGGGTAAATGACGATGGTGCAGTCTTCATTTGGGTTTTGAGAGTACACAGGATTTGGTGATTTCATTGGATTTGGGATTAGGGTGAGGGTTCATAGAGGATAAGATCGAGGTTTCTAGCTTGTGCCTTTCACTGAGGTGGGGATCTATATGAGGGAGGAGTGGAATTTTTATTTTTGTCAAGCAAGGGGAATTCAATTTGTGGCATGTTGAGTTTGGGTGATTATACTTCTATCAGATGTAGATGGCCAGGAGGCAACTGGATTTGTGGCTTAAACTCATTATCAAGTTCTGGGTTGATAGTAATAGATTTGGGTGCAAAAGGTGTACTGAGAGGAGAAGAGATTGTAGGATAGAAATCCAACATTTACAGTATAGGTAGAGTTGAATGTCTAAGCTAGTAAATTATGTGATTAAGTTCTCTAAAAAATCTTGTCGTAGCTTAAACATCAATAGGTTCACTGTCTGACAAGACTTTTTAACAGTGTTTTCCCTGAGTGGTATATAGTACTGAGGGAAATGGAGTAAACTTAGATTATTAAAAAGGTAAAACCTCAGTAGAAATTAGCAACATAAATCCCATTTTTTTCTAATCATTTAGATTATACTATTGTAAAAGTTTATTCAATCTTCATTGTTTATAGAGAAGTATAGGAGCTTGGAAAATGTGGTTTGCCAAGAATATTAAGTTTTTTGGTTTGTATGATTTCTAGTTATATTAGTAATAAAGATTAGTCAAAGATTTTTCAGTCACGTTTTTAAAACATAACATGACTTAATGTATTTATTCCTAAGTCCAGAGCTGCAGTGTAGAGCTCTTGCCTTTACTCTGGATCCCTGTAAATCACTTCTAATGGACATCTCCACTGGGATTCATATTTCACAAGCACTTAACACATGTACAAAATAAAACTCTTCTTTGCCTCTCTTCCCTCCAAAAAGGTGGGGGTAGAAGGAGACAAACTGCAACAAAATTTTTTCTTTTGATTGTATGTCTTGATGAACCGTACTACTCTCTCCTCCTCATGAAGCCTTTAGGAATCTGGGAATCATCCTCCACTGCACTCTGTACCAAACTACCATCATCACAAAGTCCGGCACGTTCTCCCTCATGATATTTCAGATCATTTCTGATTGCTATTTTTGTTGTCTCTGTTTTTTTTTTTTTTAAATGTTGGGGGTAGGAGTTTATTTATTTATTTTTGCTGTGTTGGGTCTTTGTTTCTGTGCGAGGGCTTTCTCTAGTTGTGGCAAGCGGAGGCCACTCTTCATCGTGGTGCGCGGGCCTCTCTTGTTGTGGAGCACAGGCTCCAGACGCGCAGGCTCAGTAGTTGTGGCTCACGGGCCTAGTTGCTCCGTGGCATGTGGAATCCTCCCAGACCAGGGCTCGAACCCGTGTCCCCTGCATTAGCAGGCAGATTCTCAACCACTGCACCACCAGGGAAGCAGTGGTTTTAACCCCTGTTTAAGCACTGTTTTAACCCCGAATGTCTTTTGGTCTTCTTGTCTTCATCTGCCTCTTGTTTTGCCGTACCCTCTAGTTCATTCTGTCCACTTTTGCCAGAGTAAGTGTTCTAAAATGCTCTTTTAGTTAGGCTCTTTCAGTTGCAACGAAGAGACTCAAGTTACCTTAAGTAGTGGAGTGCTTATTGAAAGAAAACATGCACAAGGGAACCCAGGAAAAGTTAAACAGCTTGGTCTCAGGAAGAACAGGAGCTTAAAAATAAAACTAGAGGGCTTCCCTTGTGGGGCAGTGGATAAGAATCTGCCTGCCAATGCAGGGGACACAGGTTCAATCCCTGGTCCAGGAAGATCCCACATGCTGTGGAGCAACTAAGCCTGTGCGCCATGACTACTGAGCCTGCACTGCATAGCCCATGTGCCACAACTACTGAAGCCCGCGTGCCTAGAGCCTGTGCTCTGCAACAAGAGAAGCCACCGTGATGAAAAGCCCGTGCACCACAACGAAGAGTAGCCCCCGCTCACCGCAACTAGAGAAAGCCTGCGCACAGCAATGAAGACCCAACACAGCCAAAAATAAATAAATTTTAAAAATAATTAAATAAAACTAGAAGCAAGAAAAGACAGATTTTACTCTAGTGCTCTACTGTTAACTTGTCTTAGCTACTTTTTCTATTTCGTTTTGTATTATTTTTTCTCTCTAATCTCCTCCCCCACCCAATCTTATGGCTTCCATTTATTCCTGATTTCTTCCTCCTTATAACTACCGTGTCACTCCCATGCCAACATCTTACCTCCTGACTACTGTCTTTTTTCTTTTTTAACATCTTTATTGGAGTATAGTTGCTTTACAATGGTGTGTTAGTTTCTGCTGTATAACAAAGTGAATCAGCTATACATATATCCCGATATCTCTTCCCTCTTGCGTCTCCCTCCCTCCCACCCACCCTATCCCACCCTTCTAGCTAGTCACACAGCACCAAGCTGATCTCCCTGTGCTATGCGGCTGCTTCCCACTAGCTATCTATTTTACGTTTGGTAATGTATATTATATTGGCTGCTGTCTTTTTAACTTGAGCTTCTGTTGCTGACTTTTTGCTAAGATTTTCTGGTTTGAATTCCCAAGAAACAATCTCTTTGGCTCAGCTCTGTAATCATGGGCTGCTAGCAAGCCTGTGTACTTGGGTCATGTGACTACTCCTGGCCATTTAGTGTTGGCTGTGTGTTGATTTGTGCATGTGGGTATGGGGCAGGATCATAATGGTGAAAAACATGGGGCAGTGTGTAGGCTAACTTTCCCACAAAATGGGGTTGCAAACATGGCAGGCACCATTATTGACATAGTACAAATACAAATCTAATCATATCCTTTCCTGTTGAAAGATCTTCAGTGCTTTCCCATTGCTTTCAGGATAAAGCTTAAACGGTAGCTTGGCATGTGTGTGAGATCCTTCGTGATCTGACTCTTCTTTAGGCTTTCCTTCCTTGCTCTCTTCCTTAAATTCTTTGATCCACTCATTGAACTTAGGTCTTTCCACTCTGTGTTCCCTTTCCCGTCTTTCCCTTCCACCTTTCTCTGCTTAACAATCTATCTGATCTTCAGGACTCAGACCAGGTGTATCTTTGGGAAGCTTTCCTTTACTTCCTCCAGGTTAAGTTAGGTGCCACTCCTATAGTATGTAGTGCTTGCTTCTGTCACAGCCCTCTAATGAAATTCCTAATAGCTTGTCTATTTTCTTCACTGGGCTGTAGCTTCTTTGGTATCAGTACAGTATAGTAGGGCACATTTTTAGATTGAGGATTTTTTTAAAAGAATATGCTTATTATAAATTATAATATATATAAAAAAGTACACAGATCATAAATGTGCAGCTCAATAAATTTTCACAGAATGAATACACAAATGTAACCAACACCTACATCAAGCACGATACAGGATATTACTATCAATACAACCACACAGGCCACCTTATGCCCTCTTCTGGTTGCTAGTCCAGTTCAAAGAGGATTTAATTTTAAGTGGGAAAACTCTTTAATGTAGATTTCTCTACATATTTTGTGTGTATCTTTAGACATACAAGAGACATAGATATTAGAATTTTGATCCTATGGAAAGAACATACGTAATTTATATTAGTGCAATTTTGGCATATTTTTGTGCAATAGATAAATTCAAAATCACATCATATTTTAATATTCAGTTATGGGATGTTTGTATTTAGGTAGATTTTCTTGTTTTTGAGTTTAATATTTTAGAGTAGTGGAAAAGAATATGACAGACCAAAGAATATTTGCTTAAAATAGCCTGTTTTGAGTGGGGATCATGCTCGAGATGGGTATAGTAAACATGTAAAGCACTTTCCAAATGGTGTTTGGCCTCTGGGTTTTAATGTGAATTATGTTGCTAGCATATTTTGGCAATGGGGTCATCCAACGGGCAACTGGAGTATAATTTTACATGTACAGTGAGGAAAGGACTAGCTGTCCTGTGTCATAGACAGCTGGCTTGCTAAGAATTGAGTTTTTTTTGCAACTAGCAATAATTTTAGAGCATACTTATTCTTTTTCTCAGTTTTGATTTTTCTTAAACTTTAAGATTATGTGGCTCTTTGAGTATGAAGGAATTCTTTTAAACATACTTTTTCCTTAGATGGACTTTTCTGTCTGTAAGTATTAAATTTGTTAAGGCCAATTAAATGGAAAGAATACTATAGACTTTTAAACCTGGATTTTCAACAGACCTCGATTCAATTTCCAGCCTTATCCCTTATGAGCTGTCATTTGTGGGCAAGTCACTTAACATTTCTGAGCTTTAGGAATGTTCATCTCACAAGATTATCATGAGTTAAAACAGTTTATGTAAATAAAGCACCAAGCACATAGTAGATACTTAAGAAGTCTTCATTTTCCTCCTTGAATATGTCTATTTCTTGTTACGTTTAAATATGAGATCAAGAATTTAAAGAATTTCATTGTGTGGCATAAATAAATGGCCATCAAAGTTTGTTGCCAGTAGAAGTCAATCTTAGAAGGATAGTCTGCTAGCTGTCTTTCAAGTGTGATCATAGTTTTCAATTCAAAAAGGCTCTAAAGAAGTGCTTCTCTTGATGTCTTAGTATATCAGATTAATGGATGTTAGAATGTGTTTTGATTCAGTGTGAGGTACAACAAAATGTTCTGTTTGCCAATGACAAACATTCCTTAAATCATTGACAGATTGTAGTACTATTGCTGTCTGTAGTGTGTAAGTATTTGAGATCTGTTTACTTATATTGATCAGATGATAGTGGGCTGAGTAGTCTCTGGATTTTTTTTTTTTTTTAAAGATAGTTATTTTATTTTTTTGGCCTTGCCGCGTGGCTGGCGGGATGTTAGTTCCCCGACCAGGGATTGAACCTAGGTCCCCAGCAGTGGAATCGTGGAGTGTTAACCACTGGACTGCCAGGAAATTCCCGAAATATTTATTTATTTATTTATTTTACTATAAGGGAGAAAGTTCTTCAGATAACTGTGTGGATATGAGTTTATAAATGATCTTGAGATCGTATTTTTTCCTTACCTTCTTTTGCAACTCTACCTTATTTTAGTTATCTTCCTGCCTTCCCCCTCATTCTTTAAAAAAAGAAAAAATTAATTTATTTGGTTGCACTGGGTCTTAGTTGTGGCAGGCAGTCTCCTTAGTTGCGGCTCACTGGCTCCTTAGTTGAGGCTCACCAGCTCCTTAGTTGTGGCATGTGGGCTCCTTTAGTTGCAGCAGGCGGGCTCCTTAGTTGGGCATGCGAACTCTTAGTTGCGGTAGGCATGTGGGATCTAGTTCACTGACTAGGGGTCAAACCTGGGCCCCCTGCATTGGGAGCGTGGAGTCTTATCCACTGCACCACCAGGGAAATCCCCCCCCTACTTTTTTTAATAATGAAAATACTTAGAAGATGTTGAGGGACATCCCTGGCCATACAGTGGTTAAGACTCCGTTCTCCCATGGGTTCGATAGCTGGTTGGGGAACTGAGATCCCGCATGCTGCACGGTGCGGCCAAAAAAAAAAAGTGTTGAAAAGTTGAAAGAATATACCAAAGAGCATTGATAAGTCAGCCACCATAAGAACCTGCTGTATAAAAAAATAAATAAAATTAAAAAAATAAGTTAACAGTATGCCATCCACATTTGCTGTATTGTTTTCTATGTGTATGTGTGTATATATACTTTAACTGAACCTTTTGAAAATTGCGACTATTTTGACTTTTACCTCATAACACTTGAGCATATATCTCCTAAGAAAATATTCTCTGTATCACCACAGTGCCATTACTAACACCTAAGAAAAATAACAGTAATTTCCTAATAATATTTAATATTCAGACTACAGTTAAATTTTCAGTTTTCCAAACCGGAATTCAGTCAAGATTTTTGCATGCATTTGATTATCTTTTTAGTTTCTTTTAATCTAGAAAAGTTTCTTATGCCACTCCTTTTTCTTAGGATATTGAAATTTCTTTGACAAGACTAGATCATTATCTTATCAAATGGCCTGGTTTTTTTTTTTTTTAACATCTTTATTGGAGTATAATTGCTTTACAATGGTGTGTTAGTTTCTGCTTTATAACAAAGTGAATCAGCTATACATATACATATATCCCTATATTTCCTCCCTCTTGCGTATCCCTCCCACCCTCCCTATCCCACCCCTCTAGGTGGTCACAAAGCACCGAGCTGATCTCCCTGTGCTATGCGGCTGCTTCCCACTCGCTGTCTATTTTACGTTTGGTAGTGTATATATCCATGCCACTCTCTCACTTCGTCCCAGCTTACCCTCCCCATGTCCTCAAGTCCATTCTCTATGTCTGTGTCTTTATTCCTGTCCTGCCCCTAGGTTCTTCAGAACCTTTTTTTTTTAGATTCCATATATATGTGTTAGCATACGGTATTTGTTTTTCTCTTTCTGACTTACTTCACACTGTATGACAGACTCTAGGTTCATCCACCTCTCTACAAATAACTCAATTTCATTTCTTTTTATGGCTGAGTAATATTGCATTGTATATATATATATATATGCCACATCTTCTTTATCAGAATGGCCTGTTTTCTAGTTATCTAATTATTTCTTTGTGCTTTTGCTTAACTTGTTCCTCTGTTCCGTGTATATCTTGTACGGTGGAAGTTATAATTTAAAGGCTTGATTATGCATGTTAAAAACTTTTGGCAAGAATACTTCATAGGTGATGTTATATTTCATGTTGCATACTGTGGGAGATATATGACATCACTATTAGTGATCTAAGTTTTATGAAGTTTAAAGTGATGTTTGCAGACTTCCCTGGTGGTGCAGTGGTTAAGAATTCGCCTGCCAACGCAGGGGACATGGGTTCGAGCCCTGGTCCAGGAAGATCCCACATGCCGCGGAGCAACTAAGCCCGTGCGCTACAACTACTGAGTCTGTGCTCTAGAGCCCATGGGCCACAACCACTGAGCCCGCATGCCACAACTACTGAAACCCCTGCGCTCTGGGGCCTGTGCTTCGCAGCAAGAGAAGCCACCGCAATGAGAAGCACGTGCACCGTAACAAAGAGTAGCCCCCGCTCACCACAACTAGAGAAAGCCCACGTGCAGCAAGGAAGACCCAACACAGCCAAAAATAAATAAATAAATTTAAAAAATAAATAAAGTGGTGTTTGCTCTATCTTTCCATTGTAAAAGTATATTCTTTCCTCTTATGATCATCAAGTACAGTAATCTGTGGGGGCAATACTTTGGTATCATACAAATATTCCATCCTTCAAGATATTCTATATCTAGCGATTTTAGCATCTTTTGTGAGCCTTGGGCAAATGAGTTATTTGATTGAAGGTTGGAAAATGGTGATTTTTTTCTAATTCTGTAATTTTTTAATATTTATTAGCTGTCATTCTAATGTTAACAAAAGGTTTATAACCTTCGTCACCTGGGAGTGAACTGTAGTTCTTCCTAAAAGGGCAGAGTAAGTAAATGCTTAATTTTTTCTTGTCTAATTTTCAGAGTGAGGGGTTGGTCTAATAGTCATGTACAGTGGTGGCAGATGAGTTTATTAATGGTCTCTTGGATTTTTATTTATTACAATTAGTTACAGATGTTCTTTTTATTCAGATTTTATTGAAGTAGAGTTGACTTACAATGTTGTGTTAATTTCTTCTGTATAGCAAAGAGACTCAGTTATACATATATATACATTCTTTTTCATATTCTTTTCCATTATGATTTGTCACAGGATACTGAATATAGTTTCCTGTGCTATACAGTAGGACCTTATTGTTTATCCATCCTATATGTAATTAGCAGTTTGCCTCTGCTAATTTCAAACTGCCATTCCTTCCCTCCCATTGTCCTTTTTTGATGCTCAGATTGTCTCAAATAAGGATATTGGGAGTCCCTTCAAACAGACACCTGAGTTCTTTTTGCATAAGCCTATTATTAGTCTTTGAGTGATTCCTTACTTTTGAGTATAAGACATCTTGGCTCAGCAAGGACTTCTGCTTTAGACAGGAATCAGCAGTTTCTCCAAGGAGATCTGTCTCCTTTTAGTGGAGGATGATATTTAGAAAACAACATCTGGATGTTGGTATGCTCCCTTTTATGGAACTGTCATCACTTCTAGGTCTTCTCAGGAGAGAAAAAAAAGCATGAGGTCATATTGATAATTCTTATTCAAATTTAACATTGCATGTTTCTTCATCTTTTTTAAAAAAAGTACTTTAGTTTTAATCTCTTTTATATTGAAAATCTTAATTTTTATTAACATTGATTTTTTTCCTAAGTATAACTAATGTAGTTTAAATAAAACTACTAGTAAATTTTAAGATTTCTTTGCATCTCATTTTGTCCTAGAACATATCCCACCAAGGTTATACTTATTGTTAGTACTGTGTTTAAAAGTCACTTGAAATCATTATTTTCTCAGTGTGATTGTTACTAGTTTGGTATGTATTTAGGTCCATTTGTTTTTCATTTTAGGGTTTGCTTCCTCTGTTTTTTTAAATTTACTGTTATCCTTTGAATATGTAAGATACATATTTCAAAAGGAGAAACCAAATGTAAAGGTATATGTAGAAATCTTATTTTCATCCTCATCCATTCTGTTTCCTTCTTGCTCTCCTATAGATAATCATTTTTGTAAGTTTCTGATCAATCATTCCAGTTTTTTCTTTTTCTTTCAAAGTTAGGTGTATGTGTATTCTTTCATACCATATGTACTGTTCTGTATTTCTTCTTTTTTTTTTTCCATTTAACAATATATTTGGGAGAATACTCCATATTGGTACATACAGATCTTATTCTTTTTTATGGAGGCATAGTATTCTATTGTGTTGATATACCATAATTTTATTAACGAGTCTGTATCTGATAGATATTTGTGTTTAATCTTTTGTACTATGAATAGGTAATACATACTGAATAGATTAACTGAAAAATAAAGTTTCTTCCCCAGGTAATTAAGAAGGATTTGATTTGTTCCAGAGAGCCCTATAGTCTGAGGGGGCTTTAATTTTTTTTTTTTTTAATATTTATTTATTTATGCTGTGCTAGGTCTTAGTTGCGGCACACGGGATCTTCGTTGCAGCACGCGGACTTCTTAGTTGCAGCATGCATGTGGGATCCAGTTCCCCGACCAGGGATCGAACCTCGGCCCCCTGCATTGGGAGTGCGGAGTCTTACCCACTGGACCACCAGGGAAGTCCCTGAGGGGGCTTTGTTATTGTGTTTTGTTGTTGTTGTTAAGAGGATTTCAGGAGTAGTAGATATATTTAGGTACACCTTCTTGCACCTAAATATTAGGTGATTGATATCAATGATGTTAATCTGCTTTGTTTTATGGCACCTGGTCAGAAGGGACAGAGATGATTTACCTACTTCCTCTCCCTGTACTTCCTGGCTCCTTGAAGCATTGGAACTAAAAATCTGATGTCCTGGGTGTTTTCATGTAAGCATAAGTCAGGTTCTTTCCTTACTGTTTTTTCCCACAACTTCCCCTCTCCTTAACCTTTCTTCTTCCTCTTTTTGCCTTAAATCTTTCAGATTATCCAAGCATTCATTGGACAGATACTTAGAGTCTAGTAAGGCAGATAAAATGTATACTATGAGTGTAAAGAGTAAGAGATAGGATAAAGACAGAGGGAAGGGTACCTGCTAGGATATAAGGAATTCAAGCTCTCGGGCTTACATAAATTGCTTTATCATATTAAATTACTATAGCAGGGACTTCCCTGGCGGTCCAGTGGTTAAGACTCCGTGCTTCCACTGCAGGGGGCACAGGTTCCATCCCTGGTCAGGGAACTAAGATTCCGCATGCTGTGTGGCATGGCAGATGTTTTAGAAAACATCTAAAAAAAATTACTATAGCAGTCATAGGCAGTTGTTACTTTTCCTTTTTATTCAAACATATGGGAGAGTGAATAAAACATATTGCAGTTTAAATAAAATTATAAAGTAAATATTTGTGTTGTCATTGCCCAGGCCAACAAACAAGAATTACCTCCCCATTACCTCACCCTCCCCTTGCCCTTGTCAACATATCCCACTCTGTGGAGGTGGCTATTATCCCGACCTTTTGTGATTGTCATTTTCTTGCTTTGCTTCATAATTTAAAATCCCAGGTCATATATCCTTAAACAATGTAGTGTAGTTTTCCTTGTTTTTGAACTTCATATGAGTACTTTATGTGATTTAAAAAATTCAGTTCAGCATTTGTGAAATTAATTTCAAGTTGTTGGCTGTCGTTCGTTAGATTTCATTGTGGTAATGTATTACAATGTATACTACAATTTAATCATTCTAGTTTTGATAGACATTTGAGTTGATTTCACTTTCTTGCTGTTATACAAATAATTCAGTGGTGAGCGCTCTTGTACCTGTTCCATGTATGCAAGTGCACAGATATTTCTGTAGAATTCCTAAGAATGGAATTGCTGGGTTGCGAGGTATGCACACATTCAACTTTGATAATGACAGAGTGTTTTTCAAAATTATTTCAATTTATAATTCCAACACAATGAGAGTTCCCTTTGTTTTACATTCTCAGTACTTGGTATTGTCAGACTCTAATTTTTACCAATCTGAAAGGTGTGATGGTGTCTCATGGTTTTAATTTGCATTTCCATGATTACTAATGAAGTTGAGCATCTTTTCATAGTCATTTGAGTTTTCTTCCTGTGATGTACCTGTTCAAGTTGTTTGCCCAATTTTTTTGTTACGTGGTCTGTGGTTTTCTTACTGATGTTTAGAAATCCTCTGTGTGTGTGTGTGTGTGTGTGTGTGTGTGTGTGTGTTTTGGCTGTGTTGCACGGCTTGCTGGATCTTAGTTCCCTGACCAGGGATTGAGCCCAGGCCCATGGCAGTGAAAGTGTGGAGTCCTAACCACTGGACCGCCAGGGAATTCCCTATATGTGTTTTGGATAATAACACCTGTTTTTGGTGTGTTATTTCACTTTCTATGGTGCTTGTTGATCAATAAAAGTTCTCAGTTTTAATGTAGTTGAATTTATCAGCTTTGGCTAGTGCTATTTGAATCTTCTTAAAGAAACCCTTTTGTAGTCTGAGGTAAAGTAGTTCTCCTGTATCATCTTCTAAGAGCTTTTAAGCTTTAACCTTTCACAAATTTGGTCTTTACCTGGAATAGATTTTTATGGATAGTACGAGGTCCAATCTTATTCTCTCCCACCTCAAATGGACACTCAATTGTTCCAGCATTGATTTTGAAAAATTCATCTTTACTGATCTGCAGTGCCACATCTCACATGTGTCCAGTATCCATATTTGCATACTTCTGTTTCTGGACTTTCTTCTCTGTTCTACTGGTCTGTTTGTCTATTCCTGTACAAGTGACACACCGCCTTAACTACTTATAGCTTTAGAAGTTCTGATACCTGGTAAGGCACGTCTCCCCAGTTTGCTGTTGTTTTTCAGGAGAGTGTTGGCTGTTTTTGGCCCATTACACTTTCATATATATTTTACATTTTTTTTTTTTTTTTGCGGTATGTGGGCCTCTCACTACTGTGGCCCCTCCCATGGTGGAGCACAGGCTCCAGATGTGCAGGCCCAGCGGCCATGGCTCACCTCTGCAGCATGTGGCATCCTCCCTGACCGGGGCACGAACCCGTGTCCCCTGCATCGGCAGGCAGACTCTCAACCACTGCGCCACCAGGGAAGCCCTTCCTCTTTACTCTTGTGAGAGTTTTGCCAATTTACAGTTTTTTCAAAGACCCACTTCTAGCTTTGTTGGCCCTTTTTATTTTATATTTTCTTTCTCATTTCTATTATTTTCTTTTACTTGTCCTAGTTTTACTTTCCTGTTTTTTCTATCTTAAAAAGACAGTTCCCAAATTTTCACTTTTTTCTATTATACCTATTTAGAGTTATAAATTTCCCTATAAAGTATTGCGTTAGCTGCATCTCACAAGTTTTGAAATGTAATATTTTTGTTATGGTTTATTCAAAATATTTTGTTTACTTATTTTCCCATGGATTATTTAGGACTAGATTTTTAAGTTTACAGCTGTGTGAGGATTTCTTACTATATTAGTTATCTGTTGCAGCATAACAAGTTAAGCCCAAAACTTAGTAGCTTATTATTGTTTACAGTTTTTGTGGGTCAGGAATTCAGGAGTGGTTCAGCTTGGCAGTTTTGCCTGACTCAGTTCCTTGCCATATGGGTTTTTCCGTGGAGCTTTTTAAGTTTAGTTGTTAAGGTATGACTGCTAGAATTCCTGAGGGAGAAAGTACTAGGTAGAAGCATGTTGCTGTTTATGATCTAGCCTCAGAAGTCACTCAGCCTCACTCCACTGCATTCTGTGGGATGGGATAGATACTGGTGTGAAAGATTCTATTTGTTACTCCTAGTCATTTTTTTGTTACTGATTTCTATATGTTTGAAATAGCATGTTATGATTTCAGTGCTGTTTCTTTTCTTTTTCTGGATTTCCAATTTACATATATTAGATTTTCTCTCAGTCTCACGTTCCTTTTTTTTTTGAAGTTTTTTTCTTTAATAAATTTATTTATTTATTTTTGGCTGCATTGGGTCTTCTTTGCTGCACGCAGGCTTTAGTTGCAGTGAGCTGGGGCTACTCTTCGTTTCAGTGGCTTCTCTTGTTGTGGAGCACCGGCTGTAGGTGCTCGGGCTTCAGTAGTTGTGGCACATGGGCTCAGTAGTTGTGGCTCTTGGGCTCTACAGCACAGGCTCAGTAGCTGTGGTGCACAGGCTTAGTTGCTCTGTAACATGTGGGATCTTCCCAGACGAGAGATTGAATCCGTGTTCCCTGTGTTGGCAGGTGGATTCTTAACCACTGCTCCACCAGGGAAGTCCCTCTCACATGTTTCTTAACTTTTTTCCTGTGTTTTTCTTCTTTCACTGTGGGCAGTTTTTTCAGTTAGGTCTTTTAGTTCATTCATTTCAACTATTCCATTTTAAATTCCAGTTGTGTTTTAAAATTTTACAAGTTCTTTTTAGCTTTTAAAATCTTCAAAGTCATTTTTTATGGTTCTTGTCCCTTTCAGATATTTTCAGTCTTATTTGTCACTTGAAACATTAGTAAGCAGTTGTATTTTCTGTGTGATCATATCCAATATCTGAAATCTTTGCAGATCTGTTTCCATTCCTTGCTTCTTCTTATTCATGGTGCATTGTTTCCTTCTTGCTTGGTCTAAATAATGTCTTTTCTTGGGACATTATTTGTGATGCTTGCACACGCGTCTTCTCGATGCTTGTAACCTGGGTTTTTTTTTGTGTCATTCAGGTAATATGGATTAAGGCAACAGATTGTGTGTGTGAGTGTTGCATGTATGTGTGTGTGTACGGTAATAGTAGCTGAGGTGGTCTAGTGTCTAGTTACAATTCAAAGCATACTGTGGCCTGTGCTACCTGTTTTTGTAAGGTTGCAAGCTAAGAATGGTTTTTACATTTTTATTTATTATTATTTTTAAAATGTCTTTATTTTTATTTTTGGCTGCGTTGGGACCTTGTTGCTGGGTGCCAGCATTCTGTAGTTGCGGCGAGCGGGAGCTGCTCTTCGTTGCGGCGCGTGGGCTTTTCAATGCAGTGGCTTCTCTTGTTGCAGATCATGGGCTCTAGGCGCGTGAGTTTCAGCAGTTGTGGCGCATGGGCTCTAGAGTGCAGGCTCAGTAGTTGTGGCACATGGGCTTATTTGCTCCGTGGCATGTGGGATCTTCCCAGACCAGGGCTCGAACCCGTGTCCCCTGCATTGGCAGGTGTATTCTTAACCACTGTGCCACCAGGGAAGTCCTCTACATTTTTAAATGATTGGAAAAAAAGAATAATATTTTGCAACATGTGAAAATTATATGAAACTCAAATTTCAGTGTCCATAAATAAAGTTTTATTGGAACACAGCTGTGCTTATTTGTTTCTGTATTGTTTGTGGTTGTTTGCATGCTACCACCACAGAATTGAGTGGTTACAACAGAGGTCAATATGACCTCCAAAGCCTAAAGTATTTATATCGGGCCCTTTACAGAAAAAATTACAACTTGTCAGGAACTCTCCTTTACAGCTAGCTCAGTGCCAACACAACTTTCCTTACAGTTCTTGGGGGATAGGGTAGAATGGGGCAGGTTTATTTTGGTTTATTTTATGAGTTTGAGTTTTATTGTATAGGGTCTCGTATCAGACTCACTTCCTAGCGTGGGTCCTGGGTTTGGCTTCTGTCTTTATGAGACTGTGAAAACCAAAGCCCAACCTTGGCTTCAGTCAGGGGCTAACTTGGCTTCAGCATTCTGCTTACCTCTCTGTTTTGGCCTTATAATTCTATGTTTTGTCCTTATAATTCCTTACCATCTTGTTAACTCTTTGATACTTTTTAGAACATATATTTTCTATTTTATTAATTTAAACAATTTCAGTGAGTGTTTTGTTCTAAATAATTGGCCATATTATTGGAGATTGATATTCTTTTTGAATATTAAGAAATTAAGGCTCAAAAAAAATAAAAAAGAAAGAAATTAAGGCTCAGAAATAGCCCAAAAGTTATATTACTGGTAAGTAGCCGACAGAGACTTCGACTTTAGGAAGCTTATTTACCATCTAGGAGTGTGAGAAGTTAGGATTGTACATCATTTCCCATGTTCCTAATATAATTAGGATTTCTGCTACTTTGGCCATGCAGGAGAAATGTCTTAGTTACAGAGGACAAGAAAGGCAAAAATACTCATAAGCTCTTTGGCAGGGAAAACAAACAACCATACGCAGAAGTCAGAGAAATAAAAAATGTTGAGAAAGAAATGGAAAATTATTTTGATTGTATAAAAGAGTAAAATTTAGTAAATTTGCCGTATTAACTGTATGAATCAAAGAAGAAAATAGGTCTTTTAATTTTGCACCTACTTTGTAGCAGTCATTTTTTATATATAGTATCACATTTAACTTCATAGCAACTGTGAGTTAGGTGATAATGTTGATTTAACAAGTATGCAAACATTTAGGGAAAGTAGTTTATCATTAATTTACCCAGGATTATGCAGCTAGTAAGTGCTAAAAGTAGGATCTGAACCCCTCTGTGACTGTAAAGCCCATGTTTTTTCTATACAATTAGATTGTAAAAAAAACAGTCTCTAAATGGTTAATGGAGAGTGTATGGAAATATGTGGTTAACATTTCTATACTTACATGAGAATTCCTCAGGCTTTCATTTAGAGGTTAGTCTTATTTTAGACAATTCAAATAAGTAGTATTTGGTTTCTAAGGTCACATGGATTAGAAGCAGCAATGAGAAAAGAGGGGCATTTGTAGGTTTTTATGCTGACAGGGTGAAATTTTTTCTGTAAACTAAAAGTCAATCTGGTGATACTGAAGATAGGGACAGACAGCCTTACTTTTTTTTTTTACGGTATGGCCATTTTTTTTTTTTTAAACATCTTTATTGGAGTACAATTGCTTTACATTGTTTTGTTAGTTTCTGCTGTATAACAAAGTGAATCAGCTATATGTATACATCTTACTTTTATATATCAGTAGTTTCTATGAATATCACTATCATAAAAATTAACATTTATTGCAGGAGTCCAAATTCTTTTTTTTTAAATATTTATTTAACTTATTTTGTTTTGGCTGCGTCAGGTCTTCATTGCGGTACGGGGGCTCCAGGGCGTGTGGGCTCTGTAGTTTGCGGCACGCAGCCTCTCTCGTTGAGGCGAGCGAGCTCAGTAGTTGTGGCGCGCGGGCTTAGTTGCCCTGTGGCATGTGGGATCTTAGTTCCCTGACCAGGGATTGAACCCACGTCCCCTGCATTGGAAGGTGGATTCTTTACTACTGGACTACCAGGGAAGTCCCAGGAGTCCAAATTCTTAAGAAACACATAAATTATATTCAGTATACTGTTGTCCCTTGGTATCCACGGGGGACTGGTTCCAGACACTCGACTGTGGACACCAAAAGCTGAGGATGCTCAAGTTCCTTACAGTTGGCCTTCTGTATCTGTAGGTTTTGCATGTGTGGATATTGAGGGCCGACTGTATTCTGCTTAAAAGGATAATAAAGTTAGAAATACATTGTAGAACTAATTTCATCCAGAGAATTTGAAAACAGCAACTTCTGATGCTTAAAGAGCTGAAATTCCAGTTTATTGGGAAACTTGGATCTCTAGAATGACTTCTCTAAAAGTTCAGAATAGCTGACAATTGTCTCTTGTGCTAATAAGTAATTTGTATTTGCTATCTATCTGATTCTAATTACTCTACAGTAAAATAATGATTAACTTGCACTTTTAATTTACATAAAACTAGTAACTTTTCATAAATATTCAGTCTCATAAGTTATTAATTTAGCATTGTTATCTCACAGCTTAACAAAAGAGAGGTAAGATTGTTTAGAATCCCACTTGAAGTCATTCACATAATATAGTTTTTTGACACATAATGATGGCACCTTTTTAAAAAGACCAAAACGCAAGAAAACTTTTAAGATTGAAGTTTTTTGTAAGTGGTCTGGCAACTCTGCTGTTGATAATATCAAGGTCTTGAAGGAATAAAAATGATCAATTTTTCAATAATGTTTTGAGTCTCGAGGCAGTAAGGCAATATCTGATTAATATTTTGAAGCGTTAACTTAGTTGTTCAGTGTACCATTTTAACGAGAACAAAATTTTAGGCTTTATTGAATAAGTTTATTGAGTAAGGGGTACTCTGTTCTCTGATCATACTTCTACCTTTGGAAGACTGTTGCTTTTGCAAAAATGCACGTCACTGGTCAGAGAAGGGAGGCTGGATGACTGAATGAGTGAGCAGAGACATATCAGTGTAAATAGAAAGAACTCTTAGCACATGTTTTGTTGATGGGAACCAGCAAAGATGGGCTCTCTTTAGATAGTATGTGAAGAGCAGTCATTTTTCACTGTGATAAGCTACATAGAGTTAACATTTGAATTTTCTCAACTCAAGGATAGGTGCAACTGTCAGAAAAAAAATAACCTGTTGGTGTGAGCAGTAAGATAAATAATCGACAGAAACCAGCATGTTATTGGTTTATTCAGTGACCAGAAGTACTCTCTCATTGGTTGGTGATGCTTCTAAATGCCTAATGTCAATACTACCAAGGCTGAAAAGTATACATGAAGCAGTTGGGAAAGGAGTGAGTTGGGAGGAGGGGGAAGGTGTCAAGAGTGCCTGCCAGGCGGCAAATATGTCAGATTACAAATTGGCAAATAGACCTCTGGCAGTGGTAGATACTAAGAGTAGAGATCAGAGATGATCATAGTTGAGGGGATGGAACAGAAAGGACCTTGAGTATAATATTTGAAGCTCTGTTGGTAAAAGAAAGCCATACATATATGACACTAGGCACAGAGAACATTGTACTTATTAGACGATGGAAAAAAACTAGAGTTAGTATCCTGTAGAATTCATTATAATATGAGGTCAAGTTAAGATTTATTAGTAATTGTGTACCAAAGATTGCTGTGTGGTTGTATTAGTTTGCTAGGGCTGCCATAACAAAATACCATAAACAAAATTGCTGTGGCTTACTCAACAAAAATTTGTTTTCTCACAGCTCGGAACGTTGAAAGTCCAAGGTCAAGGTTTTGGCAGGTTAGGTTTCTCCTGAGGCCTCTCCTTGGCTTGTAGATGGCCACCTTTTTGCTGTGTCCTCACATGGCCTGTTCTCTGTGTGTGTGCATCCCTGCTGTCTTTTCCTCTTTCTATAAGGACACCAGTCCTATTGGATTAGGGTCCCACCCTGATGACCTCATTTAATCATAGTTATCTCTTTAAAGGTTTTATCTCCAAATATAGTCACATCGTTGGGGGGGTGGTGGTTAGGGTTTCAACATATGAATTTTGGGGGAACACAATTTAGTCCATCACAAAAGTAGTACCCAGACAACAGAACAGAATAGAAGCTAAATTTTTTCTAGAGAAAGGCATAGTGGAAAAAAATATAAGAAAGACAAGCATCGGATAGTTTTGAGGCATTGGTATATTGTTAGTTTATCAATGCTATAATAGCATATCTCAGATCAGTCCTTTGCATTCTGAAATATGGATGATGTTTAATGTTGTGTTAGAACTTCACTAATGTCCAGCAGGGTGTCAGACTGTACATTAAGTTTTTTGTGGGTTTTTTTTGAGGGGGGAGGGGTCTAGGAGTCAGCTAAGTAGTGAAAGAGGAGGGTGCAGTGGAAGTACTGTAGTCATTGTAGGGATGGAATTATTGATAAACTAGGAATCAGCCAATAGTACTTGTTCCTAGTGTGGTCAGTCACAGTTGGGTGAATTAAAATTCCTTATAGGTGTGGAAATATTTAAAAATAAAGATCTATGTCCAATGTTAATTTACTCCAAGGCTGTGTATTCTTAAAGATTTAGAAAACATTTTGAAATTTTTCTTCAAATTCTGAAGTCTGCATTTAAAACCTAGAAATAGCCAATTTAAAAAATTAATGTAGATTTTCCGAATAGAGATTAAGAGACACAGATTTAGGTGTACCCCCACCCCCATCCTTCCATCCTGTTCCTTTCACAGTAGTGCTGTTTTCCCATATGATTAGCTCCCTAGCGCTGCTCTTGCAGTTTGGTACATGTTTTTTCAGATAGTTATCTATGTATTTACTTACATGCATATATATGCACTTGTAGAACATATATCATCTTGTTGTAAAACACATAAATGTATATGTCCTTTGTTCTATATGCATTTTCAAATAAGAGTTCTAAAGAACCATTTATTTCATTTTTGAAAATTAAGGTATAATTTACATGGATTAAAATGACTGAATCTTAGAGTTTACAGGTTGATGACTTTATATAAATTTGTTACAAATTTATTTTTAATTAATAGACTTTTTTTTAAAAGCATTTTTACATTTACAGAAAAATTAAGCAGAAAGTACAGAATTCCCATACATCTCTTCACCCTATCCCTCCAGTTTCCTCTATTCTTAACATCTTGCATTAGTGTGGTCTGTTAGTTACAAATGATAAGCCAGCATTGGTACATTATTATTAATTGGAGTCCATAGTTTACATTAAGGTTCATTCTTTTTGTTGTACATTCTGTGGGGTTTCCCCACCATTATAGTATACCAAATAATTTCACTGTCCTAAAATCTCCTGGGCTTCATTCATCTATTCATTCCTCCATCCCTCCTCTGAACCCCTGGCAACCACTGATATTTTTACTGTCTTTCTATTTTTGCCTTTTCCATAATGTCATATAATTGAAATCATATAGTATGAAGCCTTTTCAGATTGGATTCTTTCACTTAGTAATATACATTCAAGGTTCCTCTGTGTATTTTCATGGCTTGATAGCTCATTTCTCTTTATTACTGACTAGTAATACATTGTATAGGTACCATAGTTTGTTTACCAATTCACCTTTTGAAGAACATCTCGGTTACTTCCAAGTTTTGGCAGTTTTGAATAAAGCTGCCATGCACATTGGTGTCCAGTTTTTTGTGTGGACGTAAGTTTTCAACTCATTTGGGTAAATACGAAGGAGTATGATTGCTGGATTGTATGGTAAGAGTATGTTTAGTTTGTAAGAAAAGTGCAAAACTATACTGTTTTGCATTTCCACCAGCAGTGAATGAGAATTCCTGTTGCGCTACATTCTCACTAGCATTTGGTGTTGACATTGTTTTGTTTTTTTGCCATTCTAATAGGTGTGTAATACTATCTCATTGTTTTGATTTTCAATTCTCTAATAACATATGATGTTGGGCATCTTTTTAGATGCCTATTTGCCATCTGTTTATCTTCTTTGGTGAGTGTCTAGATCTTTTACCTGTTTTTCCACCTTAATTGGATTGTTTGTTTCCTTGTTGTTAGGTTTCTAAGAGTACTTTATGTAGTTTGAATACCAGTCCTTTATCAGATATGTGTTTTGCAAAGATTTTTTTTCCCAGTCTGTGGCTTGTCTTTTCCTTTTTTAAAGTGTCTTTTGCAGAGCAATATTTGATTTTAATGAAGTCCACTTTCTTTTTTTTTTTTTTTTTTGTGCCTTGATTTTG
>NW_020174938.1:4099692-4137987 GCF_003031525.2 Neophocaena asiaeorientalis asiaeorientalis
GGGTTCAAGCCCTGGTCCGGGAAGATCCCACATGCCACAGAGCAACTAAGCCTGTGCGCCACAACTACTGAGCCCACATGCCACAACTACCGAAGCCCACGCACCTAGAGCCCGTGCTCTGCAACAAGACAAGCCACCGCAATGAGAAGCCTGTGCATCACAACGAAGAGTAGCCCCTCCTCGCTGCAACTAGAGAAAGCCTGCGCGCAGCAACAAAGACCCAATGCAGCCAAAAATAAATAAATAAAAATAAATAAATTAAAAAAAGAAAGTCATCACCAAACTCAAGGTTATATAGGTTTCCCCCTATGCTGTCTTTTAGGAATTTTATAGTTTTTGTTTTATAGTTAGGTCTGTGACCCATTTTGAGTTAATTTTTGTACAAGGCATGAGGTTTATATCTACACTCTTTTTTTATTTTGCATGTAGATGTCCATTTATTTCAGCACCATTTTTAAAAAATTGATTTTTATTGAAGTATGGTTGATTTACAATGTTGTGTTAGTTTCTGCTGTGCAGCAGAGTGAATCAGTTATACTATACATATATCCACTCTGTTTTAGATTCTTTTCCCATATAGGTCATTACAGAATATTGAGTAGACTTCCCTGTGCTATACAGTAAGTTCTTATTAGTTATCAATTTTATATATAGTAGTGTATATATTTCAATCCCAATCTCCCAATTTATCCCTCCCCTCCTTTTCCCCCTTGGTAACCATAAGTTTGTTTTCTACATCTGTGACTCTATTTTGTTTTGTAAATAAGTTTATTTGTACCATTTTTTTAGATTCCACATATAAGCGATGTCATATGATATTTGTCTTTCTCTGTCTGACTTAATTCACTCAGTATGACAATCTCTAGGTCCATCCATGTTGCTGCAAATGGCATTATTTCATTCTTTCTCATGGTTGAACAATACTCCATTGTATATATGTACCACATCTTTATCCATTCTTCTGTTGATGGTCATTTAAGTTGCTTCCATGTCCTGGCTATTGTAAATAGTGTATTCCAGCACCATTTGTTGAAAAGACTATCCTTTCTCTATTGAATTGCCTTTGCTCCTTTGTTAAAGATCTGTCGACTATATTTGTCTATATCTGGGCTTTCTTTTGTGTTCCATTGATCTATTTGTCCATTCTTTTAGCAATACCAACTGTCTTGATTACTGTAGCTTTACAGTAAGTCTTGAAGTCCTGTAGTTTGATTCTCCAACCTTGTTTTTCTCCTTCAATATTATGTTGGCTCTTCTGGGTCTTTTGCTTTCCATTTAAACTTTATAATCAGTATGTCGATATCCACAAAATAACTTGCTGGGATTTTGATTGGGATTGTGTGGAATCTATAGATTAATCTGGGGAAGCTTTGTTTCTTAATAATATTGAGTCTTCCTTTTCTTGAACATGGTATAGCTCTATGTTTATTGAGATTGTCTTTAATTTATTTTAGCAAAGTTTCATAGTTTTCATTTTAGAGGTCTTTCACACCTTTTTGCTAACTTCACTGCTAAGTGTTTGTTGTTTTTTGATTCTGTTGTAAATGGTATTTTTAAATTTCATTTTTCCAATTTTGTTGTATTAGTAGTTAGAGTTTACTTGATTTGTATATATTGACTTTGTGTCATTTGAACTTGGTAAATTAAATTGGATTCTCTGTGTATGGTCCTGTTATCTGAGGATAAAGATAGTTTTACTTCCTTCTCAATCTTTATGCCTTCAGTTCTTTTTCTTGCTTCATGGCACTGGCTACTACCTCCAGTACAGCATTGAACAGAAGTGGTGAGAGTGGACATACCTTTTTTGTTCCCAATATTTTCTGGTACTCTTCATTTTTTCCTGCAGATCCAGACTTCCATTTGAGATTATTTTCTTTTGAGTCTGAAGAAATTCCTTTAGTATTTCTTGTGTATCTGCTGGTGATGAGTTCTTTCAGCTTTTGTTTGTCGGAAAATATCTTTATTTTAACCTTCATCTTTAAAGGATATTTCTTGCAAGGTTTAGAATTCTAGGTTGACAATTTTTTTTTTCTTTCAGCAGTTGAAATACATTATCTGTTATTTTCTAGCTTTTATTGTTTTTGATGAAAAGTCAGCTGTCATTCTTGTTGTTAACCTGAATGTAAATTGTCCTTTCTTTGGATACTTTAAAGATTTTTTCTTTATTTTTGATTTTTTTAAAGATTTATTTTAATTAATTAATTTATTTATTTTGGCTGCACTGGGTCTTAGTTGCAGCACGAGCGATCTTCTGGTTGCAGCATGCAGACTTCTTAGTTGCGGCATGCAGGCTTCTTAGTTGCGGCATGCATGCGGGATCTAGTTCCCTGACTAGGGATTGAACCCAGGCCCCCTGCATTGGGAGTGTGGAGTCCTACCCACTGGACCACCAGTGAGGTCCCTATTTTTGATTTTAAGAAGTTTTACTATGATGTACCTAAGTGCAGTTTTCTTTGTATTTATTTTGCTTGGGGTTTGCTGAGTTTTTTGGACCTGTGGACTTACTTTTACATCAATTTTGAAAAAATTCTGCCAGTTTCTTTTCAAATATGTCATCTACCCTATTCTCTTTTTCATCTCTTTCCAGACTGTTTGATATTACTTAACAGATATCTGACTCTAATCCTGTACTTTTTTTGTTTAATTCTTTTTTTTCTATGCTTTAGTTGGATAATTTCTATTGATTTCTTGCGTTCAGTGATCTTTTCTATATCTTGTTTATTGTCAGGCCTATTCAGTGAAGTTTTTGTTTCAGATATTGAATTTTTTTTTTTTTAGTTTGAGAATTTCCATTTGGCTCTTTTTTTCCCCAGTGTTTTCATTTCTCTGCCGAAATATATTAAATCCATATTTTTCTCAAACATGTATTTATAAGATTTATTTTAAAGTTTTTGCTAACTCCCACATCTGGGTCATGTGTAGGTTTGTTTTGAATTTTTTCCCTTGCCTGTTGGTCACATTTTCATGATTCTTTGAATATCCATTAATTTTTATTGCATGTGAATATTATATATAAAAAGAACAGATAGAATGAAGTTTATAACTGCTTCCTCCTGGAATGAAGCATGCTAACTCCTCAGATAGACCAAAAGGGTTAAGGGCTAATGTTTTCATTCTGACATAGAATTGAATTATAAATGGGCTGGATTATAGTTAATTTTGGTTTCTAGTGTTTTGAGGATGGATTCAATCTCCACCCTATAACAGAGCTTGGAATTTAAGTACGGCTAGATTCTCGAGATCTCTTTATAGCCCTGCACTTGGCTTACCACTCTCCAGAAGATCCCACTCTGCCCTCCTAGTCTACCCCTAAGTTTATGCATGCTGCTCCATACTCTCTGAAACCTTCCTGGGGAAGAATTTTTAGGTTGTGTTGATTTGTTCTGCTTGTGGGATTCCTCTGAATTTCAGTCCATCTTATCCGTTGATAGAGTTGTTTGCCCCTTTGCTCACCATGGCATTAGAGTTGAAACTGGTCACTTGTTTCTTTACCTGAAAATGGCTTGTCCCTCTATGGATTTGAGTTTTTTTAGACTTCTTTGTGTTCTCAGCTTTCTGATGGGTTTAAAAAATTAATTTTGTCTAACTTTTAGTAGTTTGTCCAGATTTTTTCCTTTAATTTATGGTGGGATGACTCTCTTATGATCTTATATATTCTAACTAGAAGAGGAAGCCTCAGCATGATGTTATTTTATTAGTTGAGTTAAAAATTCGTTAGAAATTTTAGTAGTTTCTTCATTTGCACAGTTTGAAAAAGTGGTGTTCTATTAATTCCTTAGCAGTATGGACAAATTTGCTGGCATGTCCAAGTGCCTTAAGCTTTGCTTTCCTTTTTGTTTCCATTGAAGATGATATAAACGATATGGAGCATGTTTATTTTTTATTGTAATTGGACAGGAATGGCTAGTCAAGTCTAACTTTTCATCAGTTCATTTTTTTCCTGTATTTCAGCTTTTATGAGTAAAAGCCAGGTGTTATGAGGATAAAATTTTGTTTATGTCTGTTTTTGTGTTACAAGGGCAGAGTTGAGTATTTGGGAAAGAGACCTTATGACCTGCAAAGTTTAACATATTTACTGTCTATCCGTTTATGCAAAAAGTTTGCGAACCCCTGCCATGATTAAATGGCAGTCAATAATAACTGCCAATTAAATAGCTTGTCCCAGGTCACACAGCTACTTTGCATTAGCTGTCTTTAACTCTCCAGGGGGCTTTTCCTATAAAATCATTGCCATGGTGAACCATTGCTAAACAGTTAATCCCAGCTATAGTTTAAGTATTTGTTTATTTCAAAGTGTGGCTCTTCCTAATCTAAATTTCTTCTTTCAGTTCTTCTGAGATTGTCATTGATATTTTAATTTAGATTCACTTGAGATGTATATCTCAAAACACTACGCTGGCTCTATGGAATAAATTTACTAGAGCAGGGGGTATGCCTAGATCTAATGGCTGTTGCCAGATGCATTACTTGGTTATGATTTTTCGATGTTCCATAAACCCTGATAATTGCAATGGTCAATTGGTTGAGTCAGGTACACTTTCTGATTCATCCTAGTTACAGGAGCCACTTAAATGACTTTAAAGTATCTGAGGCAAATGTTGCAAGTTGTTGATCTGTTATAGGTCTTATGGTCTTTAGAGGTAAATGCTGATTTAATGCAAGGTCATACCCGACAGGTGGTCAGCAGTGGTTTAGCTTTAACTTCTGGGAATAAGTGGTTCCTATATATCCACAATGTCTTAAATATTCATATTATTAGAGGATACTATAAAAATAGGTTACTAACCATGAATGATTTATAATAGGAAAGATAAGATGCCTGCTTTAGGTAACGGGTATGTAATGGGATGCTCAATAATAATAATAATACCTGCCAAAACTTATATGCTGTTACTATGTGCCAGATATTGTTTTAAATTCTTTTCATATGTTAACTTATTTATCTGTCACACTAACCCTATGAGGAAATTGAGGTACATTCCCAGACTCAACTAGCTACAATCATGAATCAAACACAGAAATGTTCACAAATGATTTCTGTGGTTTCATATCCATAGGTCCTTTCTCTTATCTTTATCTGATGTCATGTGCTGCTTCTTGAAATACTTCTCTTTTCATGACCCTTCATGTGTCTGGTGGTTTTCCTCTACTTAGATGTATCATCTAGAGGAGGCTGTTTATCCTATGTTCTTCAGTTTCCTCATTGGAAGATGGAGATAATAGGGCTTACCTTCACAAAGTTGTTCTAAGATTTAATGACTCAAATGAATAGTTTGGCACATAATAAGTATTCTAAGGGTTAACCATTATTACTGTTATTACTACTACTGTTACTACTCTGTGTTTTTAAGTCATTAGCTGCTCTATTTTTGACTCTCATTTTTTCTCTGCTGGACCACTAAACATTGGTGACCAAAGGGCTTGGTCATAGTTTTTTTCCCTTTATCTGCAGCCTGTGTGTGTGAGTTTATATAGTCTGATTGCTTCAGATGCCATCCATATGCTAATAAGTACCAGATCTCTAGTCCTATTCTCATTTCTTTTACAGACTTGTATATCCAATTGCTTACATGATATTTCCTCTTGCCTATCCTCTAGGTATTTTACAGTTAATATGGCCAAAGGCAATCTAAGCCATATTCCCCCCTCCCTCCCAAACAACAACAAAGCAGCATCAACAAATGAATGTAAACAAACCTGTTATACTCCCTTTTCCCCATTTTAGTAGATAGAACCACTGTTAACCTGGTTACTTTCAGTCAGATAAACCAGGGTGTTGTCTTTGTTCCCACATCTAATCCATCAGTGAGTCCAGAATGCACACCCAATCTGTCTACGTCTTTCTATCACCATTGCTACTACTCTATCCATCAACCATTATCTTTTGCCTGGGCTACTACAGACAACCTCCTAACTGGTCTCCCTGCTTCTGCCCGCTGTCCTCTAATCCACTTCCTTTCAAGCAAGTGGAATAATCTTTTAAAAGCATAAATCAGGTTGTATCTTTCCCTGTATATAAAAACAAAACAAAACAATACAATACAATACCCTAGGCTTTCTATTACGTTTAGAATAAAATCCCAGACTGCAAGGTACTATACAATCCAGTCCCTTTCTACCTCTGACCTCATCTCTGATCATTTTCCTCTTTGAATACTTTGCTTCAGCCACACTAAGCTCTTTTCTGTTCCTCAACCATGCCAAGTTTGTTTCTGATTTTGCACTACCTATTCCTCTTAGCTTCGAGCATTTCTCCCATATGTTAGAATAGTTGGCTCCTTCATTGTCCTATAGGCTTCTTACCACCTCCCAGAAGCTCCCTGAGTGCTACTGATAACTAAAATAACACACTCAAGCCCTCTAGTATAATGATAGACAAACTACTGCCCACAGGCCAAATCCGGTAGGTGGCCTGTTTTTGTATTGTCTGAAAGCTAAAAATGGTTTTTACATTTTTGAACCTTTAAAAGAGTGAAAGAAAACCCGCAAAAAACCTGAGTATGTGACAAAGGCTATATGTCATCCACAAAGCATAAAATATATACTATCTGGCCCTTCACAGGAAAAGAACTTCTAGCTATAAAAAATTACTTTGTTCATTTGTTTCCTTGGTAATTTTTTTTTTGTTCTCAGAGTGTTTAATTGTTGAAGAGTTTGGCTAAGTTGTCTGGAATGAAGGAATCGAGCAACAATAGTTAATAAAAGGAACATTAGAATCATTGTTAAAAGGATAGAAAAGTAGGACAGATAAAAAATGTAGTAGGGACAAAGACTGAAGAGTCTGTGGACTTCTTTCAAAGTGGACAAGAAGAGATAGTCTGTTCAAAGGATCTACTGCTTCTGAAAGCCCCTCAAAATATGGAGGACTCAAATCTGAGTTTAAAGTATACCTGTGAAACTATTCAAGTGCTTGAGAGTATGCATATCTGAAAGGCCACTAAGTACCTGGAGGATATCATATTACAAAAGGATGTGTTCCATAGACAAAGTATAGTAGAGTTGAAAGATTCCAAGGCCAAAATAAGTGCTGAATTTTGGTTGCACAAACTTAAGCATGTGGAAAGTGATGCTGAGTCTCAGTATTTTGATGTGCATTTTGTAGTGATTGAGTATATCTTGTCAACAAGATCTCCAAAATATGCAGACATGTATGGAGCTCCTAAGTGGATTATCATTGAAAGTCAAAGGGAGAGGTGCTCAAATGAAGGATATCTTGAAAGAAATAAAAATTTGTAAATATGTAAATTAAAAAGTCACAGTCTCTCTTTGTTTTGCTTATTCCCGTATTTATTGCTGGCTAGAAGTAATATATGTTTCTACTCTTTATTACATTCTTTTCCTACTCTCCTGTCTACTTTAACAGCTGGATACTGGTTTATCACAAATTATATAATTGCTTATGAACCTCTATTATATTATTGATTCTGTTGATGGGGGCATCATGAGGTACAGCCCTTTGTTTCATGTATTTATTCAACAAACATTTTTTGAGTTTCTACTAGGTACTAAACGTTGTGTAGCAGATATAAAGAAAAAGAAATACTCTGCCCTTAACAAGCCTATAGACTTGTAGGGGAGACTACCAAATATGAACTGAGCAATTAGATATACCACTTGGAGTTCATTGGCAAGGCTAAGCTCAAACATTACTATTGCAAAGAAGCCTTCCTTAGGACCCTAGTCCCTATGTCAGAGAAAACCTAATGCTGAGACTTGATCTCTGTTCTCTAAAAGCTTATGATTTCATAGAGAAAATATGATATGTCCCTTATCAACTATAATGTAAGGCAGTTATGACAGGCAAAGTAGCATAGTAGTTAAGAACCCAAATTCTATGGCTAGACCACTGAGGTCCAAATCTTGGCTCTGCCACTTACTGACCTATAACCTTAGACAAGTGGCAACCTCCATGTGCTTCAAATTCTTGATTTGTAAAACAGGGATAATAATAGTATACATTTAGTTAGGATTGTTATGAGGATTAAGTGATTTAAGCACATAGTAAATGCTATATGAGTGTTTATTGCTATTATTATTAATTATCATCATATTTCTTATTTGTGCTAAGTTGCTAAGCAAATTGTTTGAGAAATTGGGGCCTGGCTTCTAACTCCAGATCATCCATGTACTGATTATATTATCTTGGGAACATCATATAACCTCTCTGGAATTGGTTTCTTCATCTGTAAACGAGGATAATAGCATACATTTCTTATTAAATGAGGTAATACATATAAAACACACAGCACAGTGTCTAACTATATGTTCTCAGTAAAGAGGAGATATTTTTCTTAAAGCTATGAATGAAATAAAGGAAATGTTATGGAATTTCACTTCAGAGAAGTGAAGTTCTGTTGAGATGTAGAACACATTCCTGAGCTCATAGGAGTCACTAAATGCATGTTCACTTAATCATTTATTTAGAGAATGGGAGCCTAGGGGGAAAGCTGTTTGAAATACAGGTTTCTTTCCATGAGGAGCATGGACAGATGATTTGATAATCTTGTAGGCAAATATCATTGACCTAGTAAAAGGAAACTTCAACATAAATGACCTAGAAAAAGTCACTTACAGTTTTCTTGTCTATATACAAATAGGATTTTTGTGTTTTCATTAAGAATTCTAAAAAATTGTAGGATTCTTAGTTTTTCTGTCAAACTATGCATTGTTTTGTTAACTATGAGTAAATATGAGGGAGTTTCTATAGAGTAGAAAATTTGCTGAGTAAAACAATATACATTTTTATAGCCTTAAAAGATTTTTATTGGAATAAATAGACATTTAGAAGTTTCTGAAATTTTATTAATTAAATATATAAAGCACAGGAGCTTCATAAGTACTCCATCCATATTATGTTGGTGTATTAAGAAAAAAATGTAATTTTACAAAGAATGGAAATTTATCTTGTAGAGGGAGAGATTTTAAGTTGTTTAAGATTCATGTTTTGGTTATAGTCTAGTCTTCACATGGTGTCCCTGTAGAATGGCAAAAGGTCCATTATTTTGAAACTCTTAAAATACAGTTGACCCTTGAATAACATGGGGCTTAGGGGTGCTGACCCTCTGTGCAGTTGAAAATTCGTGTCCTAGGGTATAGTTCACCCTCCATATCTGTGATTCCTCCATATCTGTGGTTCCACTTCTGTGGATTCAACCAACTTTGGGTCATAGTACTGTAGTATTTACTGTTGAAAAAAAGTCTGCATGTAAGTGGATCTGCACAGTTCAAACATGTGTTTTTCAACATCAAGTGTAATGTAACATTAAAAAAAATAAATCTTTGGGAACCACAAGAGATGCCCAATTGCTGAAACAATCTGGAAAAAAAAGAATAAATCTGGAGTTATCACATGCCCAGACTTCAGACTATATTACAAAGCTACAGTAATCAAAACAACATGGTACTGGCACAGAAACAGACTCATAGATCAGTGGAACAGAATAGAGAGCCCAGAAATAAACCCACACACTATGGTCAATTAATCTACGACAGAGGAGCCAAGTATATACAATGGAGAAAAGACACACTCTTCAATAAGTGATGCTGGGAAGGCAGGGCAGCTGCATGTAAAAGAATGAAATTAGAACATTCCCTTACACCATATACAAAAATGAACTCAAAATGGGTTGAAGACCTGAATGTAAGACCTGAAACCATAAAACTCCTAAAAAAGAACATAAGCAGAACACTCTTTGACATGAATCATAGCAATATTGTTTTGGATTTGTCACCTAAGGCAAAAGAAACAAAAGCAAAAACAAACAAATGGGACCTAATTAAACTTAAAAGCTTTTGCTTTTAAGCAAAGGAAATCATTGATAAAATGAAAAGACAACCTACTGAATGGGACAAAATATTTGCAGATGGTATGACTGATAAGGGGTTAATAACCAAAATATATAAACAGCTCATATAACTCAATACCAAAAAAATACAACTCGATTAAAAAATGGGCAGAAGACCTGAATAGACATTTTTCCAAAGAAGATGTACAGATGTCCAAGAGGCAAATGAAAAAATGCTCAACATTGCTAATCATTAGAGAAATGCAAATCAAAACCACAATGAGGTATGTGTAACTGATTCACTTTGCTGTACAGCAGAAACTAACAACATTGTAAGGCAACTATAGTCCAAAAAAAAATTAATTTAAAAATTAAAGGAAAGACAATGAAGTGCCACCTCCTACCTGTGAAAATAACTATCATCAAAAAGTCTATAGGACTTCCCTGGTGGGGCAGTGGCTATGAATCCACCTGCCAATGCAGGGGACACAGGTTTGAGCCCTGGTCTGGGAAGATCCCACATGCCGTGGCGCAACTAAGCCCGTGTGCCACAACTACTGAGCCTGTGCGCCAGAGCCCGTGAGCCACAACTACTGAGCCTGTGTGCCACACTACTGAAGCCCGCATGCCTAGAGCCTGTGCTCCACAACAAGAGAAGCCACTGTGATGAGAAGCCCGCGTACCACAAGGAAGAGTAGTCCCCACTCACCGCAACTAGAGAAAGCTTGCATACAGCAATGAAGACCCAACGCAGCCAAAAAAAATAATAAAGTCTGTAAATGTTAGCAAGGATGTGGAGTAAAGGGAACCCTAGTGCACTGTGGTGGGATTGTAAATTGGTGCAGCCACTATGGAAAACAGTATGGAGGATTCTCAAAAAACTAAAAAAATAACTGCCTTATTATCTAGCAGTTTCACCCCTGGGTATATATACAAAGAAAATGAAAACACTAATTTGAAAAGGTACATACATCCCAATGTTCATAGCAGTTATTTACAATAGCCAAGTTGTGGAAGCAACCTAAGTGTCTATCAACAGATGAATGGCTAAAGAAGATGTGGTTTATATATATGATGGAATATTACTCAGTCACGAAAGAGAATGAAATACTGGCATTAGCAACAATGTGAATAGACCTAGAGAGTATTATGCTTAGTGAAATAAGTCAGACAGAGAAAGACAGTACTTTATGTTATCACTTATATGTGGGGTCCAAAAAATAAAACAAACGGATGTATATAACAAAACAGAAACAGACTCACAGATATAGAGAACTACTAGCGGTTACAATGGTGGATGGGAGGAAGATAGAAGTATGGGATTAAGAGATACAAACCACTGTGTATAAAATAAATAAACAATGGGACTTCCCTGGTGGTCCAGTGGTTAAGAATCTGCACTTCCAATGCAGTGGCACGGGTTCGATCCCTGGCCATGGGGAGCTAAGATCCCGCATGCTGTGTGGTATGGCAAAATAAATAAATAAAATAAACAAGCGACAAGGATATATTGTACAGCACAGGGACATACAGCTCTTATTATATAATTTGACTATAAAAATGTTGAATCACTATGTTATATGTCTGAAACTAATATAATATTTTAAATCAACTATATTTCAGTAAAAAAATAAATCTTCGGAATAATATTTAGATGCTAATTTTCCACTTCCTCAAGGTATTTAGAGATTATGGTAAGTGTAATTTTGAGACATTATTAACTTAGCAGTAGTAATTGCAATATCAGACTGATATTTATTACATGGAATACCATTTTAACTTCAAATAACCCATCTCATTATTTATGCTAAAGTTTTTCCTCTTTTTTTAAAAAAATTTTATTTATTTTTGGCTATGTTGGGTCTTCATTGCTGCACGTGGGCTTTCTCTAGTTGCAGTGAGTGGGGGCTACTCTTCATTGTGGTGTGTGGGCTTCTCATTGTGGTGGCTTCTCTTGTTGTGGAGCATGGTCTCTAGGCACACAGGCTTCAGTAGTTGGGGCACGTGGGCTTAGTAATTGTGGCTTGCCAGCTTTAGAGCGCAGGCTCAGTAGTTGTGGCGCATGGGCTCAGTTGCTCCGCGGTGTCTGGGATCTTCATGGACCAGGGCTCGAACCCACGTCCCCTGCGTTGGCAGGCAGATTCTTAACCACTGCGCCACCAGGGAAGTCCCTTTCCTCTTTCTTTATTGAGATGTAGCATATAGCAAGTGCACAAGTATTCAGTGATCACAGTTTAAAAATTCTAGGTATATACCTGCTTATGTACCATCTAAATCAAGATATAGAATGTTTATAAAACTCCATAAGGCTTCCTTTCGTGCCCTGCCTCCAAAACTCCTTCTCCCCTAAAGAGAATCATGCTTCTGAAGTTTATAACCATAGATTTATTTTGTCTGTTTGTGAACTTCATATAAATTGGATAATTTAGTATGTATCTTTTTGTATCTGGTTTTTTTTCACTCAGCAAAAAAGAGTATTTGGGGACCTTTGCAAGAAAAAATCATTACAAAACACATAGTTTGCAAGTTTAAAAATACAAACATTTGCATATCTAAATAAGTTACATATATGTTTATATACATAAGTACCTAATTTTTTTTTTTTTTTTTGCGGTACGTGGGCCTCTCACTGCTGTGGCCTCTCCCGTTGCGGAGCACAGGCTCCAGACGCTCAGGCTCAGCGGCCATGGCTCATGGGCCCAGCTGCTCCGTGGCATGTGGGATCTTCCCGGACTGGGGCAAGAACCCGTGTCCCCTGCATCAGCAGGCGGACTCTCAACCACTGTGCCACCAGGGAAAACCCATACATACCTAATTTCATGGCACTGTGCTTTATTGTGCTTCCCAGATACTGAATTTTTTACAAATTGAAGTGGCCACTGCATTCAAGCAAGTTTATTGGCACCATTTTTCCAACAGCATGTGCTCACTTTGTGTTTCTGAGTCACATTTTGGTAATTCTCTCAATATTTCAAACTTTCATTATTACTGTATTTGTTATGGTGCTCTGCGATCAGTGATCTTTGATGTCACTATTGTAACTGTTTTGGGGTGCCACAACCATGCCCACACAAGACAATGAACTAATCGGCATATGTTGTATGTGTTCTGGCTGCTTCACCGATTGGACATTCCCCCCGTCTCTTTTCCTCTCTCAGGCCTTCCGATTCCCTGAGATATAAAAATACTGAAATTACGCCAATTAATAACCCTACAGTAGCTTCTAAGTGTTCAAGTGAAAGGCAGGGTCACACGTCTCTCACTTTAAATCAAGAGCTAGAAATGACTAAGCTAAGCTAGGAAGGCATGTCAAAAAGCTGAGATAGGCTGAAAGCTAAGCCTCTTGTGCCAGTTAGCCAAGTTGCGATTGCAAAAGAAAAGTTCTTGAAGGAAATTAAAAGTGCTGCTCCAGTAAACATCACAAATAAGAAAGCAAAATAGCATTATTGCTGATATGGAGAAAGTTTTAGTGGTATGGATAGAAGATCAAACCAGTTACAATTCCTTTAAAACAAAGGCCAATCCAGAGCAAGGCCCTAACTCTCTTCAATTCTATGAAGGCTAAGAGAGGTGAGGAAGCAGCAGAAGAAAAGTTTGAAGCTAGCAGAGGTTGGTTCATGAGGTTTAAGAAAAGAAGCTGTCTCCATAACATAAAAGTGCAAAGCAAAGCAGCAAGTGCTCATGTAGAATTTGCACCAAGTTATCCAGAAAATCTAGCTAAGGTAATTAATGAAGGTCGCTATGCTAAACAATAGATTTTCAATGTAGATGAAATAGCCTTCTATTGGAAGAAGATGCCATCTAGAACTTTCATAGCTAGAGAGGAGAAGTCAATGCCTGTTTTCAAAGGACAGGCTGACTCTTGTTAAGGGTTAATGCAGCTGGTGACTTGAAGTTGAAGCCCAGTGCTTATTTACCATTCCAGAAATCCTGGGGCCTTTGAGAATTATGCTAAATCTACTCTGCCTGTTCTCTAAAATGGAACAACAAAGGCTGGATGCTGTCACATCTGTTTATAACATGGCTTACTGAATATTTTAAGCCCACTGTTGAGACCTGCTCAGAAAAAAAGATTCCTTTCAAAATATTACTGCTCACTGACAGTGCACCTGGTCGTCTAAGAGCTCTGATAGGGATGTATGAGATTAATGTTGTTTTCATGCCCCCTACACAATGTCCATTCTGCAGATCAAGGTGTAATTGTGACTTTCAAGTCTTATTATTTAAGAAAAACATTTCATAAGGCTTTAGCTGTCATAGTGATTTCCTCTGATGGTTCTGGGAAAAGTCATTTGAAAACCTTCTGGAAATGATTCAGCATTCTAGATGCTATTGAGACCATTTGTGATTCATGAGAAGATGTCAACACAGAAGTTTGGAAGGATCAGATTCCAACCCTCATGGATGACTTTGAGAGGTTCAGCTCTTCAACAGAGGAAGTAATTGCAGATGTGGTAGAAATAGCAAGAGAATTAGAATTAGAAGTGGAATCTGAAGATGTGACTGAATTGCTGCAATTTCATGGTGAAGCTTGATTGGCTGAGGAGTTGTTTCTTATGGATGAACAAAAAGAAAGTGGTTTCTTGAGGTGGAATCTACTCCTGGTGAAGATACAGTGAAGATTATTGAAATGACAACAGAGGATTCAAAACATTACATAAACTTAGTTGATAGAGCAGCGGCAGGATTTGAGAGGATTGACTCCAATTTTGAAAGAAGTTCTGTGGGTAAAATGCTATCAAACGATATTGCATGCTACAGAGAAATCGTTCATGAAAGGAAGTCAATCGATGCAGCAAACCTCATTGTTGTCTTATTTTAAGAAGTTGCCATATTCACCCCAACCTTCAGAAACTACCACTGTGATCGATCAGCAGCCATCAGCATTGAGGGAAGACCCTCCACCAGCAAAAAGATTACAACTTGCTGAAAGCTTCAGTGATGGTTAGCACTTTTTTTTAGCAATAAAGTAGTTTTTAATTGAGGTCTGTACATTTTTTAGACATAATGCTGTTGCACACTTAATAGATTATAGTATAGCGTAAACATAACTTTTATAGCAACGGGAAACCAAAAAAATCTTTGTGACTTGCTTTATTGTGATATTCACTTTATTGTGGTGGTCTGGAACCGAAAACTGCAATATCTCCAAGGTGTGTCCATATGTGATTATACATTAGTATGGTAATAAATATATTTATTTGTAGAACATTTCAGTTGTAAGTACTAAAAATTGAAGAAACATGAATATTAGCTCTTGAGTACCACTTTCCCAGAGTCATTTTTCTAAAATAAGTTCAAAATGTTTAATAGCTCTCTCACCATGAAATTTATAGCAGTACACAAATCAGTAATGTTTTCTCAAATGGACCCTACCTTGATAGTAGAATGTTCTTCTTTCAAAATGTACTGGTGAGGCTCTTGCTTTGAGTGAAGCTGTAACAAAGCTGGATTTTTATTTTTCAGATATACGTTTGCCTGATTCTGTCCTTCCAATCCTCTTGTCACTGAGTGATAATATATGATCCTGCTTGCTAACGTTCATAAATAGATCCCTGTGATAAAGCAAGTATAAAGAGAAAGGACACTTCTTTTTTATTCTTGAAAAATAACTTTGAGAACTTGATAAAAAAGTAAAAGCAACAATGCATATTTTTTGAAAATTAAGTTTTATTAGCACAAAGACAGAACACTGCATTAAAAATCTTTAGTTATTTCTTTTTATCTTTTTTTTACTGAACTTCTGATTTAAAGGAAACTGTATTCCGAACTCTGTTTCCTTCACCATAGTTTTCCTCTATAATTAGTCTCTTCTAACTCAGTCCAGTGAATGTCATAAGCTAGCCTATTCTGAACCACACCCTACTGACCACAGCAACTGTCTCACCACATTGTTTTTCTCTGTTAGCATGTACTTTTGAAATAACTACTTTGGGATAGGGCATAAAAAGAATATTAAATAATTTTCTTTATGAAAAATATAGCAATATCTGATGCTATATAAGTGCCAGTAATTCCTAATATGCATAGTTTTATTTTATTTTTAAAATTAGTCATTTTATCCCCACATCATTATTGAGTAATCCATTTTTCTTTGCTGATTTGAAATATTTATCATCAATTTTATAGATTTTTTTTTTTTTGCTCTTTAAGCCTTAATTTTCTATTTTGAAAGGTAATAGTTTGTTTCCTGTCTCAGAGAATTGCTATTCAACTCAAATGAAGTAATGCATGTCAAACTTAATTTGGTGAACACTATAAAAGGAAAATTTGACGATTTCCCCAAAGCCTAATATTGTGGTTCATTTTATATATATGTATACTTTTATATACAATTTTGTAGTTTATGGTTTTTTCATTTGATGTTATATTGTACATCCCTTGCCATATTTCTGCATGGTTGGCATTGCAAGTATCCTTCACTATCTAAATCTGTTTACTTCTTCAGTTTTGATAGTGGATTTGGATGTCCAGGGGGGTACTGCCTTATTTGAATTTATTTGGTTATACAAGTGGATAGCAAATAGCATGATAGTGAAGGAAGTATCCAAAAGTGTATTCAAATATATTTGGTTCCTGAGTTTAGATTGTGAGATTTTGGATATGAGGAATTTGTATAACAAGGGATGCCTATATTATCAAAGGATATTATACTAAACCTGTTGTAGTGGGTTCTTTTGTTGACAGAGAACAGAAAAACCCAACTCAGAGTGGCTCAGGGAATAAAAAGGAATTGATTGGCACACTTAACAAGAGGTTCAGTGGTTGAGTTTATCTGAGGCACAGCTGGATTCAGTGGCTCAGTGTTGATAAGGTTTTGCTGTGTGTTGAGTTAGTTCATTTCTTTTACTGCAGAGAGGCTTCTTCTATGCATTCAGAGAAGATGACTGCCAATAGCTCTAGATTTACATTTTTCTAGATTAGCAGCCCTAGTAGCGAAAAAAAATGCTTCTTTCCTAATAGTTACAGCAAATTTCCAATAGGGAATCTCAGTAAGCAGCCACTGTCACTAGGGGGAATGGAATAAACTGATTGGCTGGGCCTGGGTCACAACTAAGTGGGGGGTGAGATCAGTCCATTCAAACTGTGTCATATGACAAGGGAGGAGGAGGAGTTCTTCAAAGGAAAACACATTACTTTCACCAGAAGAAGGTATAGATTACTTACGGGACAGACTAAACCAATAGATGTCCGTATACCTATGCTAAAGTGTGTCATACGATGACTCATTTTTTCCATCACCCTTTCTTTACTTGAAATACTACAAGATGTTTTTTCTTTCAGCACCAAATTTGGCTTTTAGTTGGTATTGATGTACTATAGGTTAAAATTGGGCTGGGACTTCTCTGGTGGCGCAGTGGTTAAGACTCCACGCTCCCAATGCAGGGAGCCTGGGTTCGATCCCTGGTCAGGGAACTAGATCCCACATGCATGCCGCAACTAAGGAGCCTACAAGCTGCAACTAAGGAGCACGCCTGCTGCAACCAAGACCCAGCACAACCAAATAAATAAAATAAAAATTAAAAAAAATTGGGCTCCTATAGCCTATCTAGTGATAAAGATCAGCTAACGTGTACTTTTTTTTTTGTCTTTATAATGAATTTGTTACAATATTGCTTCTGTTTTATGTTTTGGTATTTTGGCCGTGAGGCATGTGGGATCTTAGCTCCCCAACCAGGGATCAACCCCCCATCCCCTGCTTTGGAAGGTGAAGTCTTAACCACTGGAGCGCCAGGGAAGTCCCTAACATGCACTCTTGTCACATCTTATCTGAAAAGCTGTTCCTCAACCCATCCTTTTTTTTTTTTTTTAAATTCTTTCAGAAAACGTGTTTTTTCTTTCTGTGAGAGTTACCTGTCTACCTTTGACCTAAATCTTATTTTGTCTTGCTTACCAAAGAACCTTGGCTCATCAGACCTTCATTTTTTTAAGTTCTCAGTTCCTTTTTTCTCTGCTTGATTCTATTTATAACCATGAAGGTGTGCTGCCAAGCCCCCTAATAAACATTTCACTCATACTTCTTCTCCTTTCTTTTATAGCAGATATGAGTAACACCTGCTAGTCTACTTGCCAATCTGTCACTTCCTGTTTAACTTCTTACAGTCCTTTTCTATTTTTTACTTTTCAGGGTCACCAGTGATGTCCTGAGACCTTTGTCTCAGGTGTAAACCTAGTATTACAGTATGTAAGGGCTATAAAGGGCCTTAGAGATATTTAACTCAACTTTCTTTTTCCATTTTGCTTGAAGTTATTTTGATTATACCAACTTGCTTTTGGCTAGAATTTACATGGTATATCTTCTTTATTATTATTTTTTTAACTTTCAGGTTCTGTATCCTCATATTATACATGTGTGTCTATTGAAAACAGCACAGAGGTGGATTTTAAAAATCTGCTCTGGCAATCTTTGTCTTTTAACTGGAGCATTCACACTTAATACAGGTACTTATATATTTAGTATGCTTTCCATTTGCTCCATCTGTTCTAAATGCCCCCCTTGCCCTCCTTTATATTGATTATTTTTTATCATGCCGTATTTTCATTCTACTAGTTGTGAAGTTATACTTTTTCCCTATTTTTTTTAGTGGTTATCCTAGAATAGGGGTTGGCAAATGTTTTCTTTTAAGGGCCACATAATAGACATTTTTGGCTTTGTGGACTATATGGTCTCTGTCATAACTGCTCAGTTCTGCCACTGTAGTGCAAAAGCATCCATAGGTAATAGGAAACAGTATAAATTATAGAGGACTAGATGTTATCATCTAGATAGATGAGCACTGGGTTGAGACCAGAAACTGGGAGAATATTTTTATCTTTAAAGTGAGGTAGTGGAGGAGGAACTGTAAGATTGATTCAGAAAAAGAATCAACCTATCAGGAAGATGACAAGAAAAAGAATTGTCATGTGAGGGCAGTTTTAAGAATGAGAAGATGGCCACATTAGTCAAACACTACAGTGTGGTGTGTTAAGATGAGGCTTGAGAAGAGACCTCTGGATTTGGCAACCTTATGGTAATTGGTGACGTTTTTAAAGAACATTGGCAGTAGCTTGCTATGTGGAAAGGGTGGTAAGGGAGTGGAAAGTGGATATATAGACCACTGATTCCCAAATGCTGTTCTCTGGACCAGCAACAAAAGAATTGCCTAGTTGTCCCAACCTCATAACCATTATTGGACCTAGAAATGTATATTTTTAAAATTTCCCTAGATGATTCTGATAAACACTCACGGATTGCTGTCAAGATATATTTAAGAGTGATTTTTTTTTTTTAATCAAAAAAAATGTTTTTGGCCATGCTGCGCAGCTTGCAGGATCTTAGTTCCCCAATCAGGGATCGAACTGGGGCCCCCTGCATTGGGAACTCAGAGTCCTAACCACTGGACTGCCAGGGAATTCCCTGCGAGTGATATTTTGAGGCAACACCTTCTTTCTTTCTTTCTTTTTTTTTTTTTAAGACATCTTTATTGGGGTATAATTGCTTTACAATGGTGTGTTAGTTTCTGCTTTATAACAAAGTGAATCAGCTATACATATACATAGGCAACACCTTCTTTCTAAACACAAAGCAAAGACTGATAAAGTAACAAAAAGAGAAAACTGAATTGACATAAATGGGGCTCAAAAAAGTAAGCATTTCTATTTTGGAAAGAGAATAGAACACAAAGCAGTGACTGGGGCTTATGTCTGGGAGCTTGCAGGGAAAGCATCTGAGGTTTTGGCCTCTGAGATAATGTGGAAGTGTCATTGGAATTGGGCTCACTGTTGGTAACCATGGGCCAGGGTAGGTAGGGCTCCTCTATTGAAAAAGGTATTTCTGAGTTTAGCTCTGGGGCTGCCTTTTTTTTTTTTTTTTTTTTTGGCCATGCCGTGCGGCATGCGAGATCTTAATTCCCCGACCAGGTATCGAACCTGTGTCTCCTGCATTGAGAGCACGGATTCTTAACCACTGCACTGCCAGAGAAATCCCCTGGGGCTGCCATATTATTCACCTTTATAGATCAGACTACAGTTATGCAGTGCATCTCCTGAAATAGTACACAGCACAGCCTGCATGACTGTAAGGAGTAGCTTTGCTGCTTTCTATTGCCAGAAGCCACAGTTTATACGAGGCTTTATACCTACGGATTCAGGGGAACACAAACATAGCTTTACAGCTAGAAACCTCCTAGCTTAGAGCATATTCTTACTGTTACTGCAGGACAGATATCCTGATTTGAATAGGCCAACTGTAAGAAAAATATTTATGAGATAACTGGGGAAATCACACAATGACTGACCAGTTGTATTAAAAAATATTAATTTTTAAAGGTGTGATTAATGGTATTGTGGCTTTGTTTAAAAAAAGTAGTAAATAGTGGGTTCTTAGTAAATGCTGGTTTGAAAAACAAAAGTCTTCCATCAAAAAGTTCACCTCTAAAGCTAAGTTCTCAAACAAATTAAGTCATCTAATGCTGAGAAACATATGAAATAAAAACAATCAGAAGAGCAGTTCAGGCTGATGACATTAAAATATGAGTCTGAAAAATATCAGATTATATATTATTTAGGATTTTCAAGGAGGTAAGTAAGTGAGTAGTATCTCTAAAAACTATATGACATACAGAGTGGAGTAAGTCAGAAAGAAAAAAACAAATACCGTATGCTAACACATATATATGGAATCTAAGGAAAAAAAAAAAAGGTCATGAAGAACCTAGGGGTAAGACGGGAATAAGGACATAGACCTGCTAGAGAATGGACTTGAGGATATGGGGAGGGGGAAGGGTAAGCTGTGACAAAGTGAGAGAGTGGCATGGACATATATACACTACCAAACGTAAAATAGATAGCGAGTGGGAAGCAGCTGCATAGCACAGGGAGATCAGCTCGGTGGTTTGTCACCACCTAGAGGGGTGGGATGGGGAGGGTGGGAGGGAGATGCAAGAGGGAAGAGTTGTGGGGACATATGTATATGTATAACTGATTCACTTTGTTATAAAGCAGAAACTAACACACCATTTTAAAGCAATTATACTCCAATAAAGATGTTAAGAAAAACCCAACACTGTATGAAAATGACAGAAACCTTAGAAGTGAAAACAGTGTGATTAAAGATAACACATGGTGTTCATGAATGGGAAGTCAGTCTTTTCCAGTATTAATCTGTAAAAGCATTGCAATGTCCATCAAAACGCCAAAAGTTTTTTTCATTGTAGTTGATATGCTGATCTTAAAATTTTTATAGAACATAACCGAAGAAACATTAAAGAGGAACAAATTGAGGTGTATGCCCTCCAGATATCAAAACTTATAATAGAGCAGTAATAGGTAAGACAGGCTTATTGATGGATAAATAGACTAGTGGAAAACAATACAGAGCCCAGAACAGATTGATACTTATCTGGAATTTGCCACATCACAGAGGTGGCATTATAAGCCAGTGGGGAAAGATTAGACTCTTCATTGTGATGCTGGTTCATTTGCTAATCTGAATTGACTTGAAAATAATTACAAGCCCTATCTCACAGCATACGTGAAAATAAGTTCTGTATGCGTTAAAAGACCTACGCAAAATTTAGGCCTTTTAGAAGAAAAGATAATAACTTTATATCCTTAGGATAAAGGAGGATGTTAAAAAACGATACCAGGAGATAATAGTATGTAGGTTTTAGAGCCAGACTGCCTGCTTCAAATCTCAACTTTATTACATTTGGTCAAGTTCTGTAAAATTTCTGTGTTTTCTCATTTGTAAAATGAGGATGATGATGATAAAAACAACCCTGAGGGAGGAATTGTGAGGATTAAATAATCCATGTGCAATGCTTAGAAAAATGACTAGTACAGATAAGCACATAATAAGAGTTAACTGCAATTGTTGTTAATGTTGCTTCTTAAAAAAGAAATAATAACCTGTAAAATATTGATAAATTTATTAAAAATAAAACTTCTCTACAACAAAAGGCAACATGAACAAAATAGAAAGATAAGCTACAGAATGGTAGGAGATATTTGTCACTCATTCAGCTGAAATTGATTAATATCCAGGATATATGAAAAATCATTCAAATTAATAAGGAAAAGACAAGTCAAAAGGGGAAAATGAATAAACAATCATAGCCCCAATGGCAAATGATAGGATAAGTGTTGCCCCTCCTTACTAGTCATGAAGGAAATACAAATTGAAGTAATGAAATACCTTTTTATATTTCTTATATTGGCACAAACTCAAGTCTGACAATACTGACTTTTGGTAAGGAGGCAGAGAAACATGAGCTCTTCCTACACCAGCTGTGAAATAGTCAGTTGGTACAACTGCTTTGGAGAGCATTTTGTTAATATCTAGTAAAGTTGAAGGTGCTTAAAACTCAGCAATTTCACTCTTAGGTCTATAGTCCAGAGAAATTCTAGCAAAGGTACATGAAGAGACATGTATGAGAATTGCAGCATTGCTTTAATAGTGTAATACTGGAAACATTTTAAGCGTTCAATGGAAGGATTTAGTGTAGTAGATTGATAAATTGTGGTTTAATTAATAGTAGATTGATAAATTGTAGTATAAGCATACAATGGGAGTTTTTGAAAAACAGACTTTATTTTTTAGGACAGTGTTAGGTTCACAGCAAAATTGAGTGGAAAGTAGAGAGATTTCCCGTACATCCCCTGCCTGCCCCCACATATGCATAGCCTCACCCATTATCAGCATCTCCCACTAGAGTGGTACATTTGTTACAATTAATGAGCCAACATACCATGTCATATTGCTTGGCAATTAATGAACGTTACATGTATCAGCATTTATAAATAGAAAAGACAATGTTAAGTTACAGTGAGATGCAGACTATTTGGTATAGCAATTTTTTTAAAGCTTAAAAATTGGAAACAATACTATCTATAATTTATGGGGCCCCACATATGTAGTAAAAATATAAAAGCACGTATGGGAATAATACCAACCTCAGGATAATGGTTACCTCTGCAGAGCAAAGGAAGGAGCTTTAATTATCTCTCTAATATTTTGTTTGTTTATAAAATAATCTGGAGTGATTACAGCAGTTTTCAAACGGTGAATTTGGGTAGTAGATTTATGGCTGCTTTTTATATGTTCTATAGTATTCTCTGCTTTTGAAAGATCATCTAGGAAAAAGGTAAACAGAGTATCTTCATTAGAGAGGACTTTGACAAAAGTAGTGTAGTAGTCTGAGAGAAGCAACTGAAGGTATTTTTCTTTTTTAAAAAAGTAACAGCATCTATATGTTAAAGGATGCAATAAGTGAAAAAGTAAAGATGGATAGCATATGGGAGCTGTTTTTTTTTTTTGCGGTACGCGGGCCTCTCACTGTTGTGGCCCCTCCCGCTGTGGAGCACAGGCTCCGGACGCGCAGGCCCAGTGGCCATGGCTCACGGGCCCAGCTGCTCCGCGGCATGTGGGATCCTCCCGGACCGGGGCACGAACCCGTGTCTCCTGCATCGGCAGGCGGACTCTCAACCACTGTGCCACCAGGGAAGCCCTGGGAGCTGTTTTTTGATGGGGCAAGATACTGATGGAGATGCTAAGAAATGGGAAGGGTCTGGAACATTTTCTCTGTAGACAGAAATGGAAGAACAGAGATGAGATGAAAATAGGAATACATTTTGAGTTGGAGAAGTCATTTAAAAGAAATCACTGTTTTCTCAGGTATAAAAGTTGAAATCATTCTTTCAGAGGTGTGATATATGTGGGGTTTGAGAAAATTGGAGGGTATGCAGAATACTTGTAAGAAATGAAATAAAGTTAGATAAAAAGGCATCATTGAAGGAAAAGGGAAGGTTGAATAAAATTTGTAATGGTGCCTAGTTGTATAATTTTGTCAGCTTTGTTCAGCAAGCCAGGGGCAGGATCAATTTTGTTGCTCCCATTACGTCTTCACCTTAAGGGAGGCAGAGTCCAGAAGTCCTTGAAAATATGTCTGTTCTATAGCAGGTTTCTCTCATTGTTTTCTTGGCTATAACTTCATCTAGTTTAACTTCTGTTTATCTGATCTCATCTTCTTACTGTTTTTAATTTCACAAATTTTTGCTCTATTGATGCACTCTTTCTCGGTTTTGCTTTAACCTTAAGAGCTTTTGGGTGTGGGGTGATAAAATTTGTGTGACTGTTCTGTCCATCTTAAGCCAGTCTTCAGTGAGGCTCTTTTCATATATAAAGAAAGAACTTGATTCTATTCCCAGGTAACTTAGAAACATTCAAGATAGTAGAGGACAAATTAATTTTTACTCTTTGGGTTTGGAATTATTAATATAACAAAAGACTGAAAAAATTTTGGCTGTTTTGGGAAGTGTACAGATTTGGACAATAATATGAAATATTATGTGATCTCAACGAGACTGTCTTCAAGAACGGTTCTTATACTAAGAGAAGAGTTAGGATTTTTTGTCCTAAAAGGTGTAATCAACTTGATTGTTAAGCCTCTTTTTTTTGAGCTTCAGAAAGCAGTGACTGTGTAATGTGACTTCTTAATGTTTCACATCTTTTATGTTGCAGCAGTTCTTTTGCCACGAAAATGATTTGTGCAGTCTTAAACACATACTATCCATGCTGATGGGACAGGATCCAATATGAATATAAATGATGGAGGAAGACGACGCTTTGAGGATAATGAACATACATTACGTATATATCCTGGGACAATTTCAGAAGGGACAATCTACTGTCCAGTTCCTGCCAGAAAAAACTCCACGGCTGCTGAGGTGATTGACTCTCTTATAAACAGACTTCATCTTGACAAAACAAAATGTTACGTTCTAGCAGAGGTAAAAGAATTTGGTGGAGAAGAATGGATACTCAATCCAACAGACTGTCCAGTTCAGCGAATGATGTTGTGGCCCCGAATGGCTCTGGAAAATCGCCTGAGTGGAGAGGACTACCGTTTTCTTCTGAGAGAAAAAAACCTTGATGGATCAATCCATTATGGTAGTCTTCAGTCATGGCTACGGGTAACAGAAGAACGTCGCAGGATGATGGAACGGGGTTTTCTTCCACAGCCTCAACAAAAAGACTTTGATGATTTATGTAGCTTACCTGATTTGAATGAGAAAACTCTCTTAGAAAACCTACGAAATCGCTTTAAGCATGAAAAAATTTACACCTATGTTGGCAGTATTCTAATAGCTATTAACCCATTCAAGTTTCTTCCTATTTATAACCCCAAATATGTCAAAATGTATGATAACCACCAGTTGGGAAAACTTGAGCCTCACATTTATGCTGTGGCTGATGTAGCTTATCATGCCATGCTTCAGCGCAAAAGGAATCAGTGCATCGTGATTTCAGGAGAGAGTGGTTCTGGGAAGACTCAAAGCACAAACTTTCTTATTCATCACCTTACTGCCCTCAGTCAGAAAGGATTTGCCAGTGGAGTGGAACAAATTATTCTTGGAGCTGGACCAGTACTTGAGGTAAGTGTGTAGAAATACTTTTCTTACTCTTAAACATATCTTTAAAAAAATTAAAATTTGTTAGATGTGAGAAAATGAAATGAAACTAAATAGAAGTATAGACATCATTTTTAGTTACCAAGGAAAACTGGAAGATAGGAAACCAAAAAAAGGCAGTGTGGAAGATTGAAAGGTGTGACAGTGGCAATATTTTTTTCAAAGGATGTCTTTGGGCCATTTCAAAGGATGCAAAGGAAAGTTGATTGGAGTCAGATATATCCCCCTGTAAAGGGAAATAGCAGGGGCAGGACTCCTGTCTGTATTGGATTGTGGAAATAGGTAGTTGGGGAATATAGTCTTGTCAATATATTTTTATCTTTGCAACCTTAAAATCTGTGCCTAGGATTGAAATTCTAAGGGTTCATTTTTGAAAATGCAGAGAATATGGGAAAAATTTTTTAGTTCTGTGTTTTAGAAGTAATACCATCAAGGGTAGAAAGGAAAGAGAATACACTATTTTTGTTTTAGAGCTGAAAGGAAAGGTAATATTACTTGTTTTTTGAAAGAGATTTTTGTGAGGTATAATTGCACATATTTAAAGTGTACAATTGGATAAATTTGACATATGTATTGATATATACCCATGAAACCACCACCACAGTCAAGATACTGAACATATCCATTATCCCTAAAGTGTTCTCATATACCTTTGTAATGCCTCTTTCTCACCCTTTCTAGCCCACTCATCTATAAGAAACCCCTTATGTGCTTTCTGTCACTGTAGGTTAGTCTCTACATTCTATAATTTTATATAAATGGAATCATGTAGTATGTACTGTTTTATGTTTGACTTCTCTTACTTGGTTTAATTATTTTGTGTGTGTGTCAATAATTGATTCCTTTTGCTAAGACAGTATTCCATTGTATGGATATACCACACTTTGTTTATTCATTCATCTTTTGATGGACATATACGTTGTTTCCACTTTTTGGCTATAACACATAAAGTATTCAAGTTTTTGTGTGGACATACGCTGTCTTTTCTCTTGGGTAAATAGCTAGGAGTGGAATGACTGGGTCATATGATAGGTATCTGTTTAACTTTTTAAGAAACTGCCGAACTTATGTATAAATTTTACATACTATTTTATATTCCCACCAAAAAGTATATACAGTTTCAGTTATTCCATATCTCTGCTAACCCTTGATATAGTCATTCTTTCTAATTTTAGCCATTCAAATAGGTATACAATGGTATCTCATGATTTTAATTTGCATTCTATAATAACTAATGATGTGAGCACCTTTTCATGTGTTTATTTGCGACCTATATATGTTCCTTGGTGAAGTGTCTGTCAAAATCTATTGCCCAACTTGTTATTGTTGTGTTTTGAGAGTTCTTTGTGTATGCTGGGTGCAGATCCTTTATCAGACATGTTTTGAAAATATATATACATTTTTCCCAGGTTTAACCCTCTCTTTTTTAAAATTTAAATTTTTTAATTTTTTTACTGAAGTATAGTTGATTTACAATGTTGTGTTAGTTTTGGATGTACAGCAAAATGATTCAGTTATACATATACATACATATTCTTTTTCACATTCTTTTCCATGTGGTTTATTACAGGATATTAAATATAGTTTCCTGTACTATACAGTAGTACCTTGTTGTTTTATCTATTTTATATATAGTATATAGTTTGTATCTGCTAATCCCAAAGTCCTAATTTATCCCTCTTCCACTCCCTTTCCCAAACCTTTGGTAACCATAAGTTTGTTTTCTATGTCTATGAGTCTGTTTCTTAGCAGTCAAAAACTTCCAAAAAAAAAAAATTGCCCAGGACCAGATGACTTCACTGATGAATTCTACTAAACATTTAAAGAAGAATTAACACAAATCCTTCAAAAATTCTTCCAAGAAATAGAACAGGAGGGAGGAACACTTTCTAATTTTATAAGGCCCAAAATATTTCACTGATACCAAAATTAAACAAAGACACCGCAACAAAAGAAAATTACAGACTGATATCCCTTGAAACACAAACATTCTTAAAGAAATACTGGCAAACTTAATTCAGCAAAATATAAAAAGAAGTATACACCATGGTAAAGTAGGATTTATATTAAGGAATGAAAGTTTGGTTAAACAATACAAAAATAAATGTATTATACAATATTAATAGACTAAAGGACAAAAGCCACACCATCATCAGAATAGATACAGAAAAAGCATTTGACAAAAACAACACCCTTTCATGATTAAAAAAACAAAACAAATAAACAAAACCATACTCTCAACAAACTAGGAATAGGAAGGAACTTTCTCAATCTGATTAAAAACACCTATTAAAAATTATAAGTTAACATACTTAATGGTGAAAGACTGAAAGCTTTCTCCCTTTGATCAGAAAGAAGACACAGATGTCTGCTCTCACCATTTCTTTTTTTTTTTAAATATTATTTGGGTGTACTGGGTCTTAGTTGCCGCTCGCAGGCTCCTTAGTTGTAGCTCCTGACTCTTTGGTTGTGTCATGTGGGCTACTTAGTTGTAGCATGTGGACTTCTTAGTTGTGGCATGTGGACTCCTTAGTTGCGGCAGGAGGGCTCCTTAGTACTCCTTAGTTGCAGCTCGTCAGTTCCTTAGTTGTAGCATGTGAACTCTTAGTTGCGACATGCATGTGGGATCTAGTTCCCAGACCAGGGATCGAACCTGGGAACCCTTCATTGGTAGCATGGAGTCTTAACCACTGCATCACCATATTTTTTCCTTTTTTTCTCTTTCTCACTCTCTTTTTTGGTAGTGAAATGTAGTTGATTTCTAATGTTGTGTTAGTTTCTCGTGTACAACAGAGTGATTCACTTATACATATATATACATATTCTTTTCCATCATAGGTTATTACAAGATATGAATATAGTTAGTTCCCTGTGCTATACAATAGGTCCTTGTTGTTTATTTATTTTATATGTAGTAGTGTGTATCTGCTAATCTCAAATTCCAAATTTATCCCTCTCCCACCCCCTTTCCTCTTTGGTAACCACAAATTTGTTCTCCGTGCCTGTGAGTCTGTTTTGTAAGTAAGTTTATTTGTGTCATATTTTAGATTCTACATATAAGTGGTATCACATGATATTGCTATCTTTCTCTTTCTGACTTCACTTAGTATGATAATCTCTAGGTCCATCCATGTTGTTGCAGATGGCATTATTTCATTCTTTTTTATGGCCGAGTAGTATTCCATTGTGTATATATACCACATCTTTATCCATTCTTCTGTCCGTGGACATTTAGGTTGTTTCCATGTCTTGGCTATTTTAAGTGGTGCCACTATGAATATAAGGGTGCATGTGTCTTTTCGAATTATTTTCTCCAGACATATGCCCAGGAGTGGGATTGGTGGATCACATGGCAACTCTTTTTTTTAGGTTTTTTTTTAACAAACACACCTGTGGGAAAAGGTTGTTCTCAGTGAGTGATCTTCAAGTCAGGTCACAGAAAGATAACCCTTTGAATGAGGTTTTCTAGGAAAATGCCAAATAGGTCAAATTGTGAGTTATCTGTGGGACAAGGCTTTAACTCTAACCCTAGTCCGATCTTTCCAGTGGCTTCTAGGCTAGACTGCTTTTTCTAAAAAAACCCTGTAATCGTAGGGTGTCAGTTTTCTCTTCAGTGTGGAGCTAGGGAGAGGGAATTGGTAATCAGGTAAGTTAAAATGACACCAGTACCTGCTTTTCTTACAGAGATCCAGCTGTTTTCCTTAATTAAATGTTCTTCTACAAAGGATTATTCCAAGCCCTTGTTAATTTCTAGAATCATCAAAAAGTTGATGTTACTTTTGACAAATAACAATTTTTGTTAGTCTTATTTGTTTTATGAAGGGGAGAGAAATTTCAGAGATCTTTACCATTTTCTCTGATCTCATTCTCAGTAATCTTTTCAAGAAGTCTAAGTAATAAAATGTATTTTATATATTTACGCATGTGGTTACTAATTCTGCTGTTCTCTATTCCTTACGTTGATCCATATTTGAACATGATAGCATTTTCCTTCTGCATGAAGGACTTCCTTAGTTCTTTTAGTGTGGGTTCACTTAATGATGAATATTTTCAGATTTGTATATCTGAAATTGTCTTTTATTTGCCTTTATTTTTTAATGATTTACTTTAAAAAGTAGATATTAAACTTAAAAGAAATAACTTTACAGTAAAATTCTATGAATTGTAAACATATTAGTGTAACCATTTATGGGTGTAGGTACAGAGTAGTTCCACTACCCCATGAAACTCCCTCATGCTATTCCTTATCTTCATACCCTCTGTCCTCCCATACTCCCATAACTTGTGGGAACTACTTGTTTGTTCTTCATTGCTGGTTGTTGTTTTTTTATTTTCAAAGTGTCATATAAATGGAATCATACAGTATGTAGTGTTTGGAGACTGGCTTCTTTTATTCAGCATTATGTCTTGAAGATTTCATTTAAGTTGTTGAATATGTGAGTTCAACAGTGGGTTCTTCCTTTTAAATTTAAATTTTATTGAGATATAACTTGAAATAAAATATAGCCATTTAAAATGTATGGTTTAGTGAATTTTGATAAATGCATATACCCTGTAACCACCATCATACAATCAAGCATAGAATATTTTCATTACCCCTTGTGTCCCTTTGTAGACATTTCCCACCCCCATCCCCATTCCCAGACAGCTTCTAATCTGCTTCTTTTTACTCTTGTTTTGACTTTTCTAGAATTTCATATTACAATATGTACTCTTGTGTATGGTTTCTTCCACTTAGCATAATGTTTAATATTTGTCAGTGTTGATGTCTGTACCAGTAGTTCCTTCTTTATTGCTAGGTAATATTTCATTGCATAGTGTATACTTTTGGTTATAACTTAGGAAACATACTTTTCATTCTTTCTAAAATAGTACTGTCATTCTGTTTTAAGGAGATATAATAAAGTGTAGTACATTATGTAATGAAACTTTATTTCCTTTATACTGTTCTAGAATTTTAATTCTTTTGATGTAATTATTCTTTTCCTAGCCCATTGCTATTTCAGTTAAGCAAGATTTAACAAATACATATGTATAAATATATCAAGAATATTTGCTGGCTCTGGAATGTGAAAGTGAAATCTGATTTGTAATGAGCAATAATTTTTTTTTTTTTTTTTTTTTTTTTTTGGGCCTCTCACTGCTGTGGCCTCTCCCGTTGCGGAGCACAGGCTCCAGACGCACGGGCTCAGCAGCCATGACTCACGGGCCCAGCCGCTCCGCGGCATGTGGGATCCTCCCGGACCGGGGCACAAACCCGCATCCCCTCCATCGGCAGGCGGACTCTCAACCACTGCGCCACCAGGGAAGCCCGGCAATAAATTTTTAAAATTAAGATTTATTTTACTGAATAGCATAAAATGCTGTCTACTTGGTTTCATTTCAAATGTTAGTTGCTTTCTTTTACTTTACCTGAACTATGAAAGTGAATTGCTTTTCTACTATCTCTTTAACATTATTTTATCTTTGAGCTGATCTAAGCAGGATTTTCCATTCTTAAAAAATAAAATTAATGAGAACTCTTTATTTTGACAGGCCTTTGGAAATGCAAAGACAGCTCATAATAACAATTCAAGTCGTTTTGGCAAGTTTATTCAAGTAAATTACCAAGAAACAGGCACTGTACTTGGGTAAGTAACAGTAGCAGGCTTTGGAGCGTGTTTATATTTTTGCCATTGCCCCTTGATAAACCATAGGTTGTTCATTTGCTTTTTAATGAGAATAGTGACATTAGTGTTTATATTAAATTTTTTTCTTCTCAATTATTTCTTTCTTTTGGAAAAGTTCAAACCTGAGAAAAGTTCTAAGAATAGTGTAACCCCCATATACCCTTAACTTAGATTTATAAGTTTTTAACAATTATATGCATTTGCTTTATCTTTCTATATTATTTCTACATTCATTTTTAAAATATTGTTTTTGAGTAAGTTGGGCAGGTAACTTGACCCCCTAATTACTGTATTTCCTAAAGCAACCACAATGACATTTTCCTACTTAATACTATTTTTTTAAAAAAATATCTTTATTGGAGTATAATTGCTTTACAATGTTGTGTTAGTTTCTGCTGTACAACAAACTGAATCAGCTATATGTATACATATATCCCCATATCCCCTCCCTCTTGAGCCCTAATACTATTTTATACTTAACATATTTAATTTTGTCATAATAATAATTCTTATTATACAGTCTGTGATCAGAGTCCTCTGGTTGTGCCAGCAATATTCTTTATAACTTTAAAAAAATTAATAGACTATTTTTAGAACAGTTTTAGGTTTATGACAAAAATTAATAGAAAGTACAGAGTTCCCATATACCTCTTCACCCTGTCCCCCAGTTTCCCCTCTTAATAATATCTTGCATTAGTGTGTTCCATTTGTGTTGTACCTTGAATGGGCTTTGACAGATGTATAAAGGTCTGTATTCACCCTGACAATATTATATGGAATAGTTTCACTGCCCTAAAAATCCCTGTGCTCCACCTGTTCATCCCTTCCCACCCACTAACCTTTGGCAACCACTGACCTTTTCACTGTCTTAATAGGTTTGCATTTTCCAGAATGTCACATGGTTGGAATTATATAGTACATAGCCTTTACAGATTGGATTCTTTGCTCCTTAGCAATAGGTATTGAAGGATCTTTCATGTCTTTCATGGCTTGGTTTTATTGGACTAATAAATTTTCGGATAATTGACATCTTTATGCTTTTTAGAAGTGTTTTTAGTTTCTTTATGTTTCTTGTTGAGTTTATTCCTAAGTATCTTATTTTATTTTTAATGTTGTTATTAAAGTGTGATTTTTCTCTTGCATTATATCTTATAAAATTGCACATTATTTGTATATGTGAAGGCTACTGATTTTTATACTAATTTTATATCTTGTTATCTTACTGAATTATTTTATTGTTTATATTAGTTTTACTGTTGTTTCTCGTAACATTTCTAGGTGTATTATCATATCTGCATAAATAAATACTTTAAATTTTTTTCCTGTTCCTTATATCTCTGATTATTTTCTATCTTGTCTGATTACATACTCCTATACTGTGATAATATTGTTTTAGACCTTTGTGTGAATGCCTTTAATTTTCTTCACTAAGTAAAATACTGGCTTTAGAACATTTTATTGTGTTAATGAATTAAACATTGATTTTAATTTTCTTTGAGTGTTTTTGTCAGTAATGGCTGTTGTATTTTGTCAAAGGCCTTTTTGGCATCTATGGAAATTAGCTTGATCTTCATTTTGGGATCTATTAATATTATTGTTATTTTGCATTCCTGGGGAAAAAATATCTGACTTGGTCAATACAAAGACACGAACACCCACAGACGTACACACACAGACATATTTATACACATACATATGTAAACTGGTTGTTGTGTTCTGCTTGCTAGTTTTTATTTATGATTTTTGTATCCATATTAATAAGTGCTATGTACTCACCCTCTATGCGAGTTCTTCCTTACGTCCTTTTTCCTTCTTGGATTGAATCTTATGTGTCTCTCTTGGTACATCCATAATATTCTGGTCATTGCTGTAAAATAAACCCTATCAACTCAGCATGATAGCTGCTAGTTTACCTGTTTTCTCCACTAGTTTGTAAGCCCCTTGAGGACAGGTAGTATATCACTTATTTCTGTATTTGAACAGTGCTTAGCACAGTGCCCAGTTAATTAATACTTACTGAGTAAATTGGTAAATAATAAACTTATTTACCAGAATTTATTCCAGAATGTGGCAACAGCATGGATATATAAAAAAAGTATATCTTTGAGCCTTATTTAGTAGTCTGGTCAAACTATAATATCTGAAAGGATGTCCAGTGGTATTGAGCCTAGAAAGAAAGTAAAGTCTTTGTCACGGGAGGGTCTTATGTGCCATGTTTTGAACTTCTGACTTTATTTTGCTTTATTGAAAGAAAAAAAAAAGACTTAGGAGTTTATGAACTTAATGTGGATGACGCTAACAGTGTCCATAACACAATTATAGTGGTAAATGTACTCTGGAAGGCAGCTGGGCTCACCACTACACCACCAACACCAGTGCTACATGTACTCTGGATAGTATTCTTTATACTTTTGCATCTTCTCTGATAAAATATTTGTCTACTTTATATTAAGCTTTATTATTTATATCAGTCAATTTTATTTTTCTTCTAGTGCCTATGTTGAAAAGTATCTACTGGAGAAGTCCAGACTCGTTTATCAAGAGCATAATGAACGGTACATATTTTAATTTGTGTAATTAGATCGAGTTAACATTTGTATCATGTACATGGAGTTTTCAGATCTTTTTATATTATGACCTTTATCTCAGTTTATACCATGTATAACTTTATATATAATTGCTATTTCTCTCATGGGCAGAGTACTGTACTTTTTAAGAAGCTGCTAGGAGGTCTTTTTTTAAATGGGTATATAGAAATGTTGTCCTTTCTAAATTCTAGGCAAACTATCAGAACAGGAAAATAGTGGTATCTCAGGTGGTATCGTTTTGTGAGCGTTTTGCCTTTGGACCTTTTGTCATGTCTTGATGTTCTTTCTCTAATTTGAGAAAAGTTTTTAATAAAGCTCTTAATTTCATTGTAATCTTTGAGGTATATGGAATTTCAGAGATGACATATATGTAACTTTCTTTAGATGAGGAAGCCAAATACCAGAGAGGTAAATGATTTGCTTCATGTTATAATGAGACAAATGAAGAGCCAGAGTTTGAAGTTAAACAAACCTGTATTCAAATATTGGATATGCTTTTGGCATATCACCTAACTTCTCTGCTTCTTATATACTTTTTCTCATTTTGCAGATGGAAAACTATCCTAAAGTTGTTTAGAGGATTAAATGAAATAACGTTTATAAAATGCTCAGTGTAATAAAATTTCATTAAACATTATCATAATTAATTACCTGTAAGCTTAGGACTAGAACCCAGACTTTTCTGTTAATTTTTTTGTGGCTAGCTGATGAGGAAATCTGAATTAGAGATGTTTCAGAATGAAGGGAAGAGAGTTTGGGGAAGAGAATAGCCTCCTAAAGACTTGTAGAGCTAACAGATACGGCTATTAGAAGGTTATTAGTAACTTTTTCTAACACATTTTAATAGAGTGGTAGTGATGTAAGCCTGATTTCCTTGGTTTTGAAGAATCAATGGCAGGAGAAGATCCAGAGCTTATATAAACTGATTCTCTGTTATCTTGCTAGATTTGATTTGTAGATGTATGTATAGTACTTATTACATGTTGCTGGATTTGGCTTGCTAGTATTTTTCTTTTAACATTTTTATTGGAGTATAATTGCTTTACAATGGTGTGTTAGCTTCTGCTATATAACAAAGTGAATCAGTTATACATATACATATATCCCCATATCTCTTCCCTCTTGTGTCTGCCTCCCTCCCACCCTCCCTATCCCACCCTTCTAGCTAGTCACAAAGCACTGAGCTGATCTCCCTGTGCTATGCGACTGCTTCCCACTATCTGTTTTACATTTGGTAGTGTATATATGTCCATATATGAAATAATGTGATTTTTCTCCTTCAATTTGTTAATATGGTGTATCACATTGATTGATTTGCATATATTGAAGAATCCTTGCATTCCTGGGATAAACCCCACTTGATCATGGTGTATGATCCTTTTAACGTGCTGTTGGATTCTGTTTGCTAGTGTTTTGTTGAGGATTTTTGCATGTATGTTCATCAGTGATATTGGTCTGTAGTTTTCTTTTTTTGTGACATCTTTGTCTGGTTTTGGTATCAGGGTGATGGTGGCCTCATAGAATGAGTTTGGGAGTGTTCCTTCCTCTGCTATATTTTGGAAGAGTTTGAGAAGGATGGGTGTTAGCTCTTCTCTAAATGTTTGAAAACGCCCGTGAAGCCATCTGGTCCTGGGCTTTTGTTTGTTGGAAGATTTTCTTTTTTTTTTTTGCAGTACACGGCCCTCTCACTGTTGTGGAGCACAGGCTCTGGATGCTCAGGCTCAGCGGCCATGGCTCACGGGCCCAGCCGCTCCGCGGCATGTGGGATCTTCCCAGACTGGGGCACGAATGCGTGTCCCCTGCATCGGCAGGCAGACTCTCAACCACTGTTCCACCAGGGAAGCCCCTGTTGGAAGATTTTTAATCACAGTTTCAATTTCAGTGCTTGTGATTGGTCTGTTTATATTTTCTATTTCTTCCTGGTTCAGTCTCAGAAGGCTGTGCATTTCTAAGAATTTGTCCATTTCTTCCAGGTTGTCCATTTTATTGCCGTATAGTTGCTTGTAGTAATCTCATGATTTTTTTTATTTCTGCAGTGTCAGTTGTTACTTCTCCTTTTTCATTTCTAATTCTATTGATTTGAGTCTTCTCCCTTTTTTTCTTGATGAGTCTGGCTAATGGTTTATCAATTTTGTTTATCTTCTCAAAGAACCAACTTTTCGTTTTATTGATCTTTGCTATTGTTTCCTTCATTTCTTTTTCATATATTTCTGATCTGATCTTTATGATTTCTTTCCTTCTGCTAACTTTGGGGATTTTTTGTTCTTCTTTCTCTAATTGCTTTAAGGGTAAGGTTAGGTTGTTTATTTGAGATTTTTCTTGTTTCTTGAGGTAGGATTGTATTGCTATAAACTTCCCTCTTAGAACTGCTTTTGCTGCATCCTGTAGGTTTTCGGCCGTTGTGTTTTCATTGTCATTTGTTTGTAGGTATTTTTTGATTTCCTCTTTGATTTCTTCAGTAATCCATTGGTTATTTAGTAGCATATTGTTTAGCCTCCATGTGTTTGTATTTTTTACAGTTTATTTTCCTGTAATTGATATCTAGTCTCATAGCATAGTGGTTGGAGAAGATACTTGATATGATTTCAATTTTCTTAAATTTACCAAGGCTTGATTTGTGACCCAAGAAATGATGTATTCTGGGGAATGTTCCATGAGCATTTGAGAAGAACGTATATTCTGTTGTTTTTGGTTGGAATGTCCTATAAATATCAATTAAGTCCATCTTGTTTAATGTATCATTTAAAGCTTGTGTTTCCTTATTTATTTTCATTTTGGTTGATCTGTCCATTGGTGAAAGTGGGGTGTTAAAAGTCCCCTACTATGATTGTGTTACTGTAAATTCCCCCTTTTGTGGCTGTTAGCATTTGCCTTGAGTATTGAGGCTCTCCTATGTTGGGTGCATAAATACTCACAATTTTTATATCTTCTTCTTGGATTGATCCCTTGATCATTATGTAGTGTTCTTCATTGTCTCTTGTAATAGTCGTTACTTTAAAGTCTATTTTGTCTGATATGAGAATTGCTACTCCAGCTTTCTTTTGATTTCCATTTGCATGGAATGTCTTTTTCCATCCCCTCACTTTCAGTCTGTATGTGTCCCTAGGTCTGAAGTAGGCCTCTTATAGACAGCATATATACGGGTCTTGTTTTTGTATCCATTCAGCCAGTGTATGTCTTTTGGTTGGACCATTTAATCCGTTTACATTTAGGGTAGTTATCGATATATATGTTCCTGTTACCATTTTCTTAATTGTTTTGGATTTGTTATTGTAGGTCTTTTTCTTCTCTTGTATTTCCTGCCTAGAGAAGTTCCTTTAGCATTTGTTGTAAAGCTGGTTTGGTGGTACTGAATTCTCTTAGCTTTTGCTTGTCTGTAAAGGTTTTAATTTTTCCATTGAATCTGAATGAGATCCTTGCTGGGTAGAGTAATCTTGGTTGTAGGTTTTTCCCTTTCATTACTTTAAATGTGTCCTGCCACTCCCTTCTGGCTTGCAGAGCTTCTGCTGAAAGATCAGCTGTTAAACTTACGGGGATTCCCTTGTATGTTATTTGTTGCTTTTCCCTTGCTGCTTTTAATAACTTTTCTTTGTATTTAATTTTTGATAGTGAGATTAATATGTTTCTTGGCATCTTCCTCCTTGGATTTATCCTATATGGGACTCCCTGTGCTTCCTGGACTTGATTATTTCCTTTCCCATATTATGGAAGTTTTGAACTATAATCTCTTCAGATATTTTCTCAGTCCCTTTCTTTTTCTCTTCTTCTTCTGGGACCCCTGTAATTCGAATGTTGGTGCATTTAATGTTGTTCCAGAGGTATCTGAACTGGTCCTCAATTCACTTCAGTCTTTTTTCTTTATTCTGCTCTGTGGTAGTTATTTCCACTATTTTATCTTCCATGTCACTTATCTCTTCTTCTGCCTCAGTTGTTCTGCTATTGATTCCTTCTAGAGAATTTTTAATTTCATTTTTTGTGTTGTTCTTCATTGTTTGTTTGTTCTTTAGTTCTTCTAGGTCCTTGTTAAATGTTTCTTATATTTTCTCCATTCTATTTCCAAGATTTAGGTCATCTTTACTATCATTACTCTGAATTCTTTTTCTGGTAGACTGCCTATTTCCTCTTCATTTGTTTGGTCTGGTGGGTTTTTACCTTGCTCCTTCATCTGCTGCATATTTTTCTGTCTTCTCATTTTGCTTCACTTAGTGTATTTGGCGTCTCCTTTTCGCAGGCTGCAGGTTCGTAGTTCCTATTGTTTTTGGTGTCTGCCCCCACTGGGTAAGGTTGGTTCAGTGGCTTGTGTAAACTTCCTGGTAGAGGGGACTGGTGCCCGTGTCCTGGTAGCTGGAGCTGAGTTTTGTCTTTCTGGTGGGCAGGGCCACATCTGCTGGTGTGTTTTGGGGTGTCTGTGAACTCATTATGATTTTAGGCAGCCTCTTTGCTAATAGTGGGGTTGTGTTCCTATCTTGCTTGTTGTTTGGCATGGGGTGTCCAGCACTGTAGCTTGCTGGTCGTTGAGTGGAGCTGGGTCTTAGCATTGAGACGGAGATCTCTGGGAGAGCTCTCGCCGATTGATATTATGTGGGGCCAGGAGGTCTCTGGTGATCCAATGTCCTGAACTCGGAACTCGGCTCTCCCACCTCTGAGGCCCAGGCCTGACACCCAGCTGGAGCACCAAGACCCTGTTAGCCACACAGCTCAGAAGAAAAGGGAGAAAAAAAAAGAAAGAAAGAAAAAATAAAATAAAGTTATTAAAATAAAAAAAAAGTTTTAATTATTAAAATAAAAAAGTAATAAAAAAAA
>NW_020174938.1:4138877-4169685 GCF_003031525.2 Neophocaena asiaeorientalis asiaeorientalis
AAAATAAAATAAAGTTTTAAAATAAAAAAAAAATTTTTAATTATTAAAATAAAAAAGTAATAAAAAAAAAGAAAAGCAGAGAGCAACCAAACTAGTAAACAAATCCACCAATGATAACAAGCACTAAAAGTTAAACTAAGATAAACATGTACATCAGAAACTAGTCAGTTGTGTACAGCAAACCCCAGGTCTACAGTTGCTCCCAAAGTCCACCACATGAATTTTGGGATGATTCATTGTCTATTCAGGTATTCCACAGATGCAGGGTACATCAGGTTGATTATGGAGATTTAATCTGCTGCTCTTGAGGCTGCATGGAGAAATTTCCCTTTCTCTTTGTTTGCACACCTCCCGGGGTTCAGCTTTGGATTTGGCCCTGCCTCTGTGTGTAGGTTGCCCTCTGACGTCTGTTCTTCGTCCAGATGAGGGGCGGTTAAAGTAGCGACTGATTAGGGGGCTGTTGCTCACTCAGACTGGGGGGAGGGAGGGGTACGGAACGTTGGGTGAGGTTGAGGTGGCAGAGGCTGGTGTGACGTTGCAACAGCCTGAGGCATGCCGTGTTTTCTCCTGGATAAGTTGTCCTTGGATCACAGGACCCTGGCAGTGGCGGGCTGCACAGGCTCCCAGGAGGGGAGGTGTGGATAGTGACCTGTACTTGCACACAGGCTTCTTGGTGGCTGCAGCAGCAGCCTTAGTGTTTCATGCCCGTCTTCTGGGGTTCGCACTGATAACCCCAGCTTGCGCCTGTCTCTGAAGCTCGTTTAGGTGGTGCTCTGAATCCCCTCTCCTCTCACACCCCGAAACAATGGTCTCTTGCCTCTTAGGCAGGTCCAGAGTTTTTCCTGGACTCCCTCCTGGCTAGCTGTGGCGCACTAGCCCCCTTCACGCTGTGTTCACACAGGCAACCCCAGTCCTCTCCCTGGGATCTGACCTCCGAAGCCCAAGCCTCAGCTCCCAGCCCCACCCGCCCCGTTAGGTGAGCAGACAAGCCTTTCAGGCTGGTGAGTGCTGGTCGGCACTGATCCTCTGTGCGGGAATCTCTCAGCTTTGCCCTCTGCACCCCTATTGCTGTGCTTTCCTTCTTGGCTCCGAAGCTTCCCCCTCCCCACCCCCTGGTTCCACCAGTGAAGGGGCTTCGTATTGTGTGGAAACCTTTCCTCCTTCATGACTCCCTCCCAGAGGCACAGGTTCTGTCCCTATTCTTTTGTCTCTGTTTTCTCTTTTTTTTTTTTGCCCTACGCAGGTACGTGGGGGGTTTCTTGCCCTTTGGGAAGTCTGACTTCTTCGGCCAGCATTCAGTAGGTGGTCTGTAGGAGTTGTTCCACATTAGATGTATTTTTGATGTATTTGTGGGGAGGAAGGTGATCTCCACATCTTACTGCTCTGCCATCTTGAAGGTCCTCTCATCTCTCAACCACTGCGCCACTAGGGAAGCCCTGCTATTTATTTCTTAATGCTTAATTGAATCTCCTCTAGTTTCCTTTCATTTCAGTGAGAAAAACTCCCTGTAGCATTTTTTATGGGGCCCATCTGTTAGCTCTGAAGTATATTAATTTTTGTTTATCTGGGAATATCCTAATTTCTCCTTTATTTTTGAAGGATAGTTTTGCTGAATATATAATTCTTGATTTTTTTTTCTTTTAGTACTTTGAATGTTTCCTTTCCATGGTTCCTGAAATCATTTGGTAATCTTATATTATGATCCCTTGATGAGGCATTTCTCTCATGGTGCTTTGAAAATTTTTTCGTTGTCTTTCAACAGTTTTAATTTGTCTAGGTGTGAATCTCTTTGAGTTTTTCCCTCCTGGAGTTCATTGAGTTTCTTGGATGTACAGATAGATATTTTTCATCAAATTTGGGGAGTTTCTGGTCATGTTTTTCAAATATTCTTTCTGCTCTTTTCTTTCTTCTCTTTTTGGGGCTCCCATTGTGCATATTTTGGTGTTCTATATTGTGCATGTCTTGGTGTCTGCTTAATAGTGTCCCACAGATCTCTGAGGTTGATAATTTTTCTTCATTCATGGTTGTTTCTCTTCCTCAGACTAACTAGCCTTAACTGACCTTTCTTCAAGTCCACTGATTTCTTCTTCTGCTTGCAAATCTGCTTTTGAGCTCCTCTAGAGAGTTTTTCATTTTAGTTATTATACTTTTCAACTCCAAAATTTCTTTTTTGATTATTTTATAAGTTCTGTATACTTATTGAGAGCTTCTATTTGATGAGACAGCATTCTCATACTTTAGTTCTTTAAACATGTTTTCTTTCAGTTCTTTGAATGTATTTAAAACAGCTGATTAAAAGCCTTATCTAGTAAGTCTAATGTCAGGACCTCCCCAGGAACAGTTATTATTGAATGTTTTTTCTCCTTTGTATGTGGTATACTTTCTTTGTTTGTTTGTTTTAAATAAATAAATACGTTTATTTATTTATTTCTGGCTCCATTGGGTCTTCATTGCTGCGTGCGGGCTTTCTCTAGTTGCGGCCAGCGGGGGCTACTCTTCATTGCAGTGTGCGGGCTTCTCATTGCAGTGGCTTCTCTTGTTGTGGAGCATGAGCTCTAGGCACCCGGGCTTCAGTAGTTTTGGCACACGGGCTTCAGTAGTTGTGGCTCGCAGGCTCTAGAGTGCAGGCTCAGTAGTTGCGGTGCATGGGCTTAGTTGCTGCGTGGCATGTGGGATCTTTCCGGCCCAGGGTTTGAACCCGTGTCCCCTGCATTAGCAGGTGGATGCCTAACCACTGCGTCACCAGGGAAGCCTGTATGTGCTATACTTTCTGATTTCCTTGTGTGACTTGTAAACTTTTGTTGAAAAATTGGACATTTTAAGTAATAATTGGACATTTAAAATAATCATGTGGCAGCTCTAGAAATGAGTTCCTCCCCTTCCAGCCTTTGTGGTTGTTACTTTTGTTCCTTGTGTTTGTTTTGTGAATTTTCTGAGCTAATTTGAAGTCTTTGAAAAGTCTTTTTCAAGTGTAGCTATTGAAGTATTTGCTTGTTTAGATTTAATGATTGAGCAGAGTGTTCCTCAAATGGTTGTAAACAGTAAGTCTCCCAGACTTTGCCTCAGGGCTCTCTATGGGTATTGGGCCATGATGTTTAACACCTAGGTAGGCATTTTGTAATTCTGCCTTAGCCTTTACTTCCTCCTTGTGCAGACCTTCCGGGTTAGTGGTAGGTGAGAAGTTAGTGTCTCCTCTTGTCTTTGCTGAGTGGACATGCAACCCTGGGCATGGGCACAGGCTATGCATGCACATGGCCTTTTAGATTCCCAGGAACGTATTGGGGCTTTTCAAAGCCTCTGTGGATGTCTCATTTCCCACCTTTTCCCTTTAAGTTTTTTGGTTAGCCTACTGTGTGCCCCAACATTTGTTCATCGCTGCAGGAGGCTGATATGTTCAAAAATTGCCTATAATTGTTTCCTACAAATGTCTCTGGGGCAAAGATTTTCGTACTGGGCTAACTCTGAGTCAGGTCAAATAAGGATAGTTTTGAAAATGGCTCCTTCCAGGGAACAACCAGACAGATCAGATAATCATATTTCTCAGGGAATGAGACTCTGAATGAGCCCCAACCCCATTCTGCCCTCTTTTGGAGGCTGCCAGGCTTTGGGTGTCCACCTCAGTTGTAAGCTGTTGGTATTGAAAGCTACCATGGGTCTGGTAAGCAGGAGGTGGAATAGGGCAAGTTAAAAGGCCATCAAGCTTCAGTTTTTACTGAGATTCAGCTGTTTTTCTTGTGTAAACACTCTCTGGATTGCTGTTTTCTTTTGGTTAATTTCTAGGGTTGATTCTGACATATTTGCCAGTTTTCTAATTGGTTCTGTGGAGAGAATTTTTAGAGGTCTCAAGTTTACTGTATTGCTGCCTTCACCTTTCTCTTTTGTTTCCAGCATACAAAACATTATTTTATTTTGTAGTACTTATTTTTTATTTGGGCCACACTGCACGGCTTGCTGCATCTTAGTTCCCCGACCAGGGATTGAACCTGGGCCACGGCAGTGAAAGCTCTGAGTCCTAACCACTTGACTGCCACTTGAATTCCCCTGTAGTACTTAAATATTGAATTTATCACCTTTGTATTAAAAAAATGAAGCAAAGCTGAAACAGTTTACTAATTAATGTTTTCTTTTTCTTTTTTCTTGTTGAATAATAACCATTAGACCATGTTCATTATAAAGCCATACTTCTTTGTTTCCAACAGGAACTATCATGTATTTTATTACCTCCTGGCAGGAGCAAGTGAAGAAGAGAGATCAGCATTCCATCTTAAACAACCGGAAGAATATCATTATCTCAATCAGGTGGGAGTTCAGGAAAAGCGTTTTGAAATGTAGGACATTATTAAATTTTAGCTCTTGAGGAAAGTTTTTTTTCCTAGTACTTTGTTTCTGAAACCTGGTTGGTAGTGGATATTAACTAGCATTTTCATGTATGCAATCTAAAAATCTATGTGATGCAGTTCTTAAATTTAAAAATTATTATTATTCTTATATGAATTGGAAAAGATTAGTTATATGTGTACCTTTTGCTTTTTGTGAGACTCTTTAAGAGAATAATAAACTGTTTATAGATACTTCCAGTTTAGAAAAATGCTTTACTCTTTCCAAAGTGATTTACCTTTTACAGACCACAGCATGTTAAATTTACTAATGATTCATGCTTGCCCTTGTCAAAGGATTACTGAAACTTTATTTGCATGTTTGAAGTCTAATACATATACCTCTTTGCATGATATTATGATACTGACTTAGAGTATGATTATTTTTGTAACTCAGTGATTATCCTATTAAACATTCAGTATGAAAATTCACTAAAGGAAATGACTTAGAGAAATTGTAACTTACCTTGTAACTCAAAATTCACCCCTAAACTTCCATAATAAGTAGTAATTCTCACAACTTTTCATTGCATTGGTTTCTACAATTTTATTCCTCATACTAACAAAAATTCTAGAACTGGTAATAATGGAATTGGTCTGACAGTAGATCATTTAAATAATAGATTGTTTCCCCTCATTTTTTTGTTTGAGGCAAGATGTAATGTCTATGGAAAGAAATTCCTTTTGGGTGATTTAAAAAATTCTTATGAGGGTTTTGTAAGGAAATTGACACTTTGATGTGGCTCAGAGATTGTAGTATGTATTTAGGGTTATGAAAGTAACATCTCAGACTTTTTGCAAGATATAGAGCATGCTGTATAACTGATATTTCCTAATTTTGAAACTACATATTTATATAAGCTAATATAACTCTGTATTACTATATTGAGAATTTCAAAATTGTGTTATATATCACTTCCCAGTATGACACTAGGCATTTTTACTGTATTGAATTTAAGTATATTAAAAAAAATCATTGATCTAGCTTCTGAGTATTTTCCTTTCCTTTCCTGTTTAAACTATTTGCCTTATATATGGGTGATTAAATATTTTCCTTTTTAAAAAGTAGTAATTGCCCATAAATGAGCTGATAGTTGTTAGTATTAGAGAAATCTAGAGTTTATTGCATCTCTTTCAGATATTTTTTGTAATCAGTGTCCATACCATACATATTCTTATCATAAGGTCAGTATTCAGAGACTATGGGACTCAGCAGTTACTATATTTCAGAGTAACTGAATAATAGCAAGTATGGATTGGTTATGATAATATATGATCTCCCAGAATCTGAATGTTTACTTAGTTGTTCCTTGTTTTGTGCTGGTATACAAAATAACTTTCTTTGGTAACAGCTGTGCTATGTGAGCACTACATCCAAGAGGTGATTAGAGAAGTATAATAATCATTACTTCTACCTAACTAATCTGCCTTACTTTCAGATAACAAAGAAGCCCCTCAGACAGAGCTGGGATGATTATTGCTATGACTCTGAGCCGGTCAGTACAAGTGCCTAAATAAATATTCTGTGTTCCTGTTAAAGGACCCTCACCTTGCTCATTTGCATCTGTCTTGTGACTTAGGAAGAAAATCAGCTAAAATACAAACAAAGAATCTAAGAAAGAAGATAAATCAATGTTTAATTTATTTGAATTGATTTATTTGTATGTGTATGGTTTATTGATTAAAAACCAGTCAATTTACCATTTTTGGATTGTTTTTGCTGTTTAGACTGTATTCAATATTTATTTTGACCAATAATAAATAGATTGCATTCCTGACTTCAGCATTGTTATGGATCCTTATGAACTATAGGATTTTTTTCCTTGAGATTTGTTTGTTTCAATTCTTTTTCAGTAGTTTAGTTACCCACATATTATAAGTAATATTTATTGTTTATTTTAAAAAGTTATATCCTTCCTGTTTTATATGTCAGGTAACAGTCTTTTCACATAATGAATGCATACTTTTTTTTTAATAGCAAGAGAGGCTATAGCCTTTATTTAATTTTCCAAAAATTAAGAATTGAAATTCCTATAAATAAGATTATTTTATGTTTTAAATTGAGAATGATTTAAGGGCATATATGATATAATATAAAATGAGTAGGTAAATTTAGCTTTATTTGTTATATTTTGTAAGAACAAGTTTGTAATTGTAAAAAGAACACAAAAAGCCTTTTTCCTTTACTTCAGTTTGCAATTAGGTCAGATGTGAGAGGCTGAAAACATGCACTCATCTATATTCATTAACTAATGAACTAATTTATTAACCATTCCTCCTGGAAACATAACATGTCTTATTCCTTGCTTTAAATAACCATCACTTTAATTCTTACTGCATGTGATTACAAACTCCTCTAATTGCAAAACTATCAGAGTTGAGAAGGATTAGTAATTATGACATTAACTTTTTCCTTCAGTTTAATTGCATTACCATTTCATAATAAATCAAGTAATTTGCAGTTTCAGATTTAATATTTTGGAAAATAAATTTTAGACACTTAAATTTATAGATACTGATAACTTTTTAATAGAAAAATTTTATGCTGTTTTGTCACTTTTGAGAAGCTTCCATCTTTCGCCTAGTACACCAAGTGACTGTGTGTGCCTCATGGGGAAGTAGGTAGGAGACTGGGAAACTCAAATGGTGAATATAAGACTTGATTGCCTTTACAGAGCTTATAGTGAAATTGTGAACTGGTCTGCTATTGTTTAGACAGTGTAAGTAATGCTTAAGAATTTTGGGGCTCTGAAGTAGATAGACCTGACTTGAATACTAGCTCCATCTACTTACTAGTTTTGAGAACCCAAGCAGGTCACTTATTCTTTTGTTTCCATCACCTATTTAAGGGAATAATAATGGTCTTTAACTTTCATGAGTATTAAATTAGTGCATCTAAAGAGTTTGATAGATTGCTTAATACTGTGTAAGTGCACAGTAAATGTTTCCCCCATCACTGCCACCACTGAAAACATCACTCTCCATCTTTTCCTCTTAGAAGAACTTTGTAACCGTACTATCCTACTCCCTTAACATTACTTTCATCATTACCCTCCCATTTATTACGTTTTCAAATATATTATAGTTAGAACTTTGATTAATTTCTGTTGCTTTTTTTCCCGCAAGGTAATTAATGCAAACAAGCAGTCTATTTGAGGATCTTTTGTTTTATTCTTTCCTCTTAGCTCCTCCTTATAGTATATTTGGGGGCAAACTAAACTTGTTTCACTCTGAGTTATTAGAACTTATGTGACTAGCATTATAGGAAGAGAGGTTATTAAGGAGGGTTCTGCAATTTGTGCTGTATTTTTTAACATACATTATTTGGAATTGTATAAATGATCCCAAGAGAAGTTATGGTGAGAAAATTGCTTTTGATGAGGGACCTGTTGTTGCCCATTGTATGGTGATTTAATTCGTTTTAAGGGTTATCCTATTAATACAAGCTCAAGCAGCTAGTGTTTCATGGGAGATAGCAGAGGACTTAGAACTGGATAGATTTTGGTTTGGCCACCCCTGTTATTTAGGTGACTTATTTAACCTCTGAGTCTATTTTCTTCCCTATAAATGTACGTACAATTAAATATACATATGCATAATTAACTCCTTGTGTTATGAGGATTTAGAGATTATAAATGGTAAGTGACTCTCATAATGACTGATATGTAGAAGATATTTAGTAAATGCTAATTTCCCTTCTTTAAATGGTAATAATCTATTCAAACAGTTTTACCTTAAAGCTGGTTCTGAATAACTTCAATGTAAACAGTGTCACCTAATTTTTAAAATTTTTCTGAACTAAGCTTTGAATGATTTTAGGGTCCAACTATTAGGCGAGTTTAGTGAGAATTGCCAGAATAAGTCTCAGGATATTGACATTCCACCATGCTGCAGAGGATTGGAACTCATATCTCAGTGAGGCCATGCTTCCATCCTGGTCATTACTGCCTTTATAGGAACCCAACCATTTGTATAGTACCTGCCCTCCCATTTTTCCATGAGGTAGACCTTCTGCAGGAATCCTGATGCAACTTGGGCAGGAATCTTTGAATTCATAATGTTTCCATTCTCCCTATTTTAAGTATTTCTACAACATAGCACTCTTACTGCTGTTCACTGTCCAACAGTTTATAAGTTTGTGGTCACTCCCTAAAATACTGCTTTTTTGGCTTTATGCCAGTCCAATATGAAGGTCTCTGCATGCTGCCCAACTTCCTTTGCATATATTTTTCCATTTAAAAACCACTTTAACATCCATATTATGTTGGATCATTATGAAACCCCTGGTTGTAGTTAGTGTGATTACCTTTCACACCAGAAGGAACAGTGGCTCAGAATTTAAGTGACTTCCTCCACGGTGATGAAGCAAGTTAATAGTGTGATTGGGATTCAAATCAGGCTATGTTCTTTATATTCTTTTTTCTTAAATGATCTTCAGCATCTTTACTAATTCTCAAAGTCAATTATTCCTATTTATGTCCTATATTATCAACTGGTAGCTATAAAAAAGTATGATTTTTATAAGCACCATTCTGAGAAATATATACAGCGTAGGAGAAAAATATGTAATTTGACTCTGCTCTTCACTTTCTCTCCCTCATAAATGTTTACTATATGCCAGGCTTATTGTAGGTGCTTATAAATGAGAAAGCAGTCTCATCATCTCATACAAAGGGAAAAAAGGCTGATAGCATGAAAGAACATTTTGGTGTGTTTGTGGGGAGTGTGCAGTGGCATGTTATCAAGTAAGACTAGAGCCTGAGCTAAGTTTGACAAGAGGAATCAACTATTTTCTTTCAGTGGAAAGGGTCCTAACAGTTGTTGGATAGTTTCCTGTCTTATTCTTTGACCCTTACCGTTCCATTGTTTTCTAAATGACCTCCAACAGCCAGTATTTGTATCTTGGTGCTTGAAGGCTTTTCTCAGAACCCTTGTGCTCTTGCATGACCCTCTAGAAGTTCCTAGGAGTTAACAGTTTATCTCTAGAAGTCCTCAACCAATAACTCATGGGAGGTGGTATATTAGTGTTCCCGCTCCTTCACCTGTCTATTTTTTTTTTTTTTTTGCGGTACGGGGGCCTCTCACTGTTGTGGCCTCTCCCGCCGCGGAGCACAGGCTCAGCGGCCATGGCTCACGGGCCTAGCCGTGGAGCAGCATGTGGGATCTTCCCGGACCGGGGCACGAGCCCATGTCCCCTACATTGGCAGGCGGACTCTCAACCACTGCGCCACCAGGGAAGCCCCACCTGTCTATTTTTTATACTGTTTCCCAGAGATTACTTTGGGATTAAAGTCCAGTTACCCACTGTGGTAGCTACTTTAATATTGTACCCTATTTAGGCTACATTGCCTTCCCTACATTCCGCTAGTACTTGTACTGAATCTTTGTCTCAAGGTCGGCTTCCATAGGAACTCAGATTAAGATAAAGATATTTCTGGTCTGGTAGGTTAGTCCATCCTTACTTTTTCTAATACTGTTGTCATCAGGGAAATACACATTAAGTGCAAGCATTTAAAAGTTAATTATGATTTTGGTTTTCACTGAGACCATTTTGTATTTCCGAAGAACAATTTGATTATAGATGACAGCAAGTATAAATGTATTTATATTTTAGTTCTTTATTCAATTTATGTTCTCAATATTTTATACACATTGTTTTATTCATTCTTGGGGTAGATAAGAACAACCGTCAGTTACGAGAATCATTACTGTATCATTGAGTTTACACAAATGGAAGCATAGTTCTTTTTTTCCCCACTGATTTATTATAGAAAACTTTTTACTAAATCATAAAATGAGTGAGCTATTTGTGGTTTTGGGGGGAAGAAAAGCAAGAGCTTTTAAAAAGCTTTACTATAGGTAAAAGAAAAATGTATTAACTTAAAATTTTTTAGTAGGTAGGATGTTGGCATGTCTGTAGAAGTATGTCTTAAAATTGCTTACCAAAATTTTATAGTCAGAAAATTAAGTACATGGGTTCTCAGAAAGAACGTTTCTTGAAGTGAATTTAAAAATTTAAACTATCCATGTATACCTTTCCATAGAGAATAAAAATATTTTTAATAGCATTCTAAGACTTAATATTTAATTTAAAATTTTATTATTTACATATATATTCATTAACTCATTCTTACAATGCCTAAAGCAAGTTGTACATGGTAGATACTTGATAAATACTTTTTAAAAAATAAATGAGCACTTTGTTTACTTCTCAAAAAAGAATATCTCATTCAGTCAAATAAATCATTCATTGTATATCTGCTTTAATAATTTCCCACTTTCTTCTTGGCACTGGCTTGATATTGGAGAACTGCAGTAAATGAGACAAGTTAATAGTTCATGTGTTCATTGAGTATTTAATACAATATTTCATAGGAAGATAGGCATTAAAAAAGTAAATACATGTGAGGAGGTTTTTGAAAGTGTTAAGTGTAAGGGACTGTGAGAACATATAGTAAAGGGATTTAGAGACTTATTTATTGTTTTAAAGATTTAGATTATGTGTACAGTGTTACCGTTTGACTTTTGGGGGAAGTGAAATGCAAGAGTTGCTCTAGAAGAGTAGTATTTTTTTATTTGGTAGTCCATAACTATTTTTACTGACTCATATCATGTGTGTTCTTTGCAGGTTTTTATACTTTCACATATACTTTTTTATTTTGCTGACTGATTACCATGTTTATATTCTTAGGAATATAATATTTATGTTATTTCTAATATTGATACAATATAAACCTCTTTGTATTATAAAAGTCTAGTCTCCACTTCTCAACTAAATTGTTGCCTGTTCTAAAATTTATTTTTGTGTCCCAGGATCTAGTTCACCTTGCATATGGGTAGACACTTATTAAATATTTGTTGAATAAATAACATTTGTTTGTGGAATTGAGCTCTCTTAAGTGCTTTGGATCTCCAAGACTCTTCAGAACCACTCAAAATCAAACTTTGTATCAGAACATTTTATACATATTGCTAGCTCTTAAGTTACTTTTGAGATCCTTGCTTGGGTGGTTGTGAAAGCGGGAGAAAAGATTACCTACTGGTATTTTGGTAGGTGTGTGTTTAGTGTGCATACTTGTAGTAAGATAAGAGAGCTAATGAATTTGGCAATGTCTAAATATTTCACCAGCTTTAATTTTTATAATAGGTATATTTATCTAAAATTACTATATTTCCACGTGGCTTAGATTACTTTTCAATAGGTAGTCTTGATTTTTCTCCCCCTTTTTTCTTAAAAAAACCAGGATTGCTTCACAGTGGAGGGGGAAGATTTGAGGCATGACTTTGAACGCTTACAACTAGCCATGGAAATGGTAGGATTTCTTCCCAAGACACGAAGACAGTGAGTTTATTTATTGTATTCTTATAGCCTTGATAGAGAATAAATCATGATGTGTGTTTCAAAAATTCCTCTTCTTTGATCCTTTGAAACAATTTTCTGATATTCCTGATCCAGTGCCTGATCCAGTTCCATCTTAAATGTTACTTAGAATTAGAAAATTTATTTTTCTAAAAGACTTGTTTTGAATTGCTTTCTTTTGTCATAAATCTTTGAGAGTCTGTTGAAAGTTGTAGCTCTTCTTCCTGTAAAATGTAATACACAAACATTTGCATATTATTGCAAGGGCTCCTGGTGCCCCCCAAACCTCTCCATGTACCTTACCTAAAAACCGTTGCTTTGTAACACTATTTTATAACTCCTTGCTTTCTATATCATTGATCTTTAATCTTATTAAGACATGCATACATTTCAGTATAACATAATTTTCTATGTATTTCAACTGTAAATTTATGTCTGTAGCATTGTGCTAAATGTATATTTTTCATTGTAAATATAAAAAAGTAGAACTGTAAAAAGGTTGAGATAAGGATGGAGTAAACTATGCTTAAAATAAAGAAGTAAATTATATTTAAAATAAACTACTTTAAAGATGCAAATAACCTTAACCTTATAAGCTTTTTGAGGGCAGGTATTCTTAATTCATATTTATAAATCTTTTAATATTGAATTATAGTATATTCAATTGTTTATAAGACATTTATTGTTGCTGGAGACTATGCATCACATATTTATGTGTGAAAAACATTATTGTGCTGATTATTGAATCCAAAATTCTGAAATAGTGTAATGTGCAACTATATAAACTACTACTAAAAATAGTTTTTTAAAAAATGGCTCATAAGTTTGGTTTTTTTATGTTTTTGGCTTTTAGTAGTTTTTATATTTCAGTTGATACTGAGTTTCCTCTCTAACCCAGAATGTTTTTGTGAAATATTCCTTTAGAATTGACTTGTATTTAGTTTGAGTCGTGTTAATGACTCAATCATTTAAAAATTTTAAATTATTTGAAAAATTACACCTACGAATTAGATGTTGCTTTGGACCTCCGAAAGTACAGCTATTAGGTTCCTAACGCAATATCTTTGTTTTATTTAAAATGCTTCCTAATTTTAGGAAAACACATAGTTAAAATTTCTTAAGTAGAACAGATTTATTCTGAGGAAATAACTGGAGAAGGCACAAAGGTGTGTGTATATATAGATTTCTAGGAAGGGCTTTTAGATGGAGTATTCAACTGTGTTAAATGCCTTTGAGATATCATGTAAGTTAAGGACATAATATATTTTTCTAAGTTACACAGAGGTTCTTGGTAACTTCTATGAGACATTTTACTGGGAGGCAGATGCCAGAATGTGTTAGCAAATAGTGAATGACAAAGTGAAGGCAAGGAGTGTAAGTTAACATTTCAATAAGCTTGTTTATGAAGTGAAGAAGATGTAGGATCTAGGATGGGTTGTTTAAAGTAAAAGAGAAGTGAGATTATTTTGATAGAAAGTTCTTGTCAGGTTCAGGCTAGAGATAGAAAATTGGTATAATAATGTTCCAGAGTAAACTGAGTTCATGAGATGTATAGCACAAGCATAGGGATTAGTTGTTGGCTGGAGGAGGGGCATGTGTTCTTCTGAGACAGGAGGGAAGGACAGTCCAGATACAGATGTTTCTCATTAAGGGCCTGATATTAGATAATGTATCCCAGTGGCCTCATACTGTTTTTTAAAAAGCATTTATAATATGATGGGCAGTATAATATGACATAGGAAAGCATTTAAAAAATATAACTACTAATAAAAAATAACCTAGGTTACTTGGTTAAAATACAGATTCTAAGACCTTTCTTTTACAGATTCTGATGCAGTAGATCTGAAATAGACAGTGTAGGGGAAGGACATTCCAGGCAGGACGAAAAGCGTTTAGAAAGTCCATGGACTTTTGAAGCACTATGGCAGGTTCAGACAATAGTAAGAAGTCCCCTTCAAATAGCTATATCTGACAGGTGATATAATTCTGAAAGGGTTATATAAAGCGCTTTGCACAGTGCCCGACATAGTGAACACTCAATAAATTTTAGTTATTTTAGTTATTATTATCCTATTTCTTATTTTTCTGAAGACTAAATGCTTTGTACTGGTTAATTTGCTTGATTAGAATTTTGGAATGAAACAAGCTTAGAGAATGCACATAAGCAAGCTGTAATTTATGGTTTTATTTTCACAGGATTTTCTCTCTTCTCTCAGCAATACTACATTTGGGTAATATCTGTTATAAAAAGAAGACATACCGGGATGACTCCATAGATATATGTAATCCTGAAGTTCTGCCTGTTGTCTCAGAATTATTAGAAGTAAGTGATTACATTCTCAGTTGTCATTTCAAATACTGGGTAACTTTTCAGTTTTTATTTTGTGTAACTATTTTGTAGATATAAATGGGTTAATACTTTTTATTAATAGTGTTACTCCAAAAGTTGGAATTTCTGCTATTGTGTGTTCCAGAATCTTTAGAAGATTTGGGTTTTCTCCCCTGCCTCCCTTTGCCCCAGATATCCATGATTCCTCAATTTGCTGAATAGGATGAGTATTTCACTCTATACTGTATCATGTTCTAGGCCTTTGTAGTTTTTCTCCTTCTATATTTAAGATTTCCTCTCATAATAGAATGTTGGTTAGATTATTTTATTTGAAGATGGGTATCTGGATGGGTGGAGAAAAGGGTACTACTTTTTCTTTCTTCATGGCTGAATGGGAGCCAAAGGTCTTCATCTCCTATGACGTTTCTTCCCACATCAGGGTCCTTATTATGACCTTATTCTTTCTTCCTGGAGTGATGATTTCTCATGTTTTCTGAGCTATCTACTCATCTTAAAAGGGATATGATTTTTGTAGGCCCTCTCCTCTGACAGGAAGTATATGTGTGTATTCTCCCCTGAGTATATTCACATATCTACAAATATTTTTATGTAACCATCTATATCTATATAAAGATAAACATGATCTGCACAGCAAGGGAAACCATAAACAAAGTGAAAAGACAACCTACAGATTGGGAGAAAATATTTCCAAACAATGTAATTTATGAGGGATTAATTTCCAGAATATGCAAACTGTTCATACAGCTCAATATCAAAAAAACAAAACAGCCCAGTCAAAAAATGGGCAGAAGACCTAAATTGATACTTCTTCAGAGAAGACATACAGATGGCCAACAGGCACATGAAAAAATGCTCAACGTTGCTAATTATTAGAGAAATGCAAATCAAAACCACAATGACGTATCATCTCATATCGGTCAGAATGGCTGTCATCAAAAATCTGCAAATAGTAAATGCTGGAGAGGGTGTGGAGAATAGGGAACCCTCTTGCACTGTTGGTGGGAATGTAAATTGGTGCAGCTGCGATGGAGAACAGTGTAGAGGTTTCTTAAAAAACTAAAATAAAAATAGAGCTATAATATGATCCAGCAATCCCACTGCTGGGCATGTATCCAGTGAAAACTCTAACTCGAAAAGACGCATGCACCCCAATGTTCATAGCAGCACTATTTACAATAGCCAAGACATGGAAGCAACATAACTGTCCATTGACAGTTGAACGGGTAAAGATGTGGTATGTATACACACACACACACACACACACACACACACACATACACACACACACACACAATGGGATACTACTCAGCCATAAAATATGATGTGTGTACACACACACACACACACACACACACACACACATACACACACACACACACAATGGGATACTACTCAGCCATAAATAAGAATGAAATAATGCCGTTTGCAGCAACATGGATGTACCTTGAGATTATCATACTTAGTGAAGTAAGTCAAACAGAGAAAGACAAATATTGTATGATATCACTTATGTGTGGAATCTAAAAATACGATACAAATGAACTTATTTACAAACAGAAATAGACTCACAGACATAGAAAACAAATTTATGGTTACCAAAAGGGAAAGTGGGAGGGAGGGATAAATTAGGAATTTGGGATTAACCAATACATACTGCTATATATAAAATAGATAAACAACAAGGACCTACTGCATAGCACAGGGAACTGTATACAGTATCTTATAATAACCTGCAATGGAAAAGAATCTGAAAAAGAATACATATTTATATATATAGTATATATATATAAATAAAACTGAATCACTTTGCTGTACACCTGAAACATTGTAAGTCAACTATACTTCAGTAAAAAAATAAAAATTAAAAAAAAGATAAACATGAGATTATACTGTTGTTTCTAACATCCATTAGCACATGTATCATTCTAGCCTTCTCCCCTTGCTTATCTGTAAACTCACACTAACAGTGAGGAAGCTGTCTCCCATCAATCTGCCATTCATTTAGGTATTGAATTCTAGTATACCTGTAAAGCAGTATTAGAATTTTTAACCCATATCCCTGTGGGAAATGACTTTATGGAGTCATGTTACCCCTAGTTTTACAGACTCCATTTATTTCCAGAATTACTTAGGTCAGCAGCTTTTTTCCTCCCACCCCCTTCACTGAGGTTGTTCCATATATTTGTCATACAGTTTTCATGTCATGGTCTGTATTCTTTTCCTAAGATTCCCACAACATCTTAAATAATTTTCTAAAAATTTGTATACATTAAGATTCACTCTTTTTGCTATTTGGGTTGTGACAGATGCATAATGTCGTGTATCCTCCACTACATTATCATACAAAATAGTTTCACAGCCCCCAAAATTCCCTGTGCTTCACCTATTCAATCCATCGCAGCAAACTACTGATCTTTTTACTAGCTCTGTAGGTTTGCCTTTTCCAGAATATAACATAATTAGAGTCATATAGTATGTAGCCTTTTCAGACTGATTTGTTTCACTTAGCAATATACATTTAAGATTCATCTGTGGCTTTTCCTGGCTTGATAGCTCATTTCTCATTATTGCTGGGTAATATTCCATGGTGTGGATGTGGTTTATCCATGCATCTGTTGAAGAGCATGTTGATCATTTCCAGTTTTTTGCAATTATTAATAACCTTTTTTTCTGTTAAAATATCACTTATCTTTCAAATCTTGGTTCATATACTACTTCATGGGACTTAACCATATTAAAGGGCCTAAACTGACTCTATCAGCATAGAACATTTGCTTCTCCTTAGCGTAGTTCAGTATTGGCTTTGTAGCATAAAGTTAATTGTTTACCAGTTTGTGTCCATTATAGGGTGGTGGCAATGTTCTTTGAGAGCAATGGATGCCTCTTATTGATCTAACCTTACAGTGTTTATTATTTTGTACATGCCTTGCTGTTGCTTATTAACTTTAATGGAATGAGTTAGCCTGGAAGAAGGGTCAGGAGGGAGTACCTTGAATTGGAACTAGATTCACTCATTGGAAAGAAGTTCCAGGGTGTGGAGTGTGGTATCTGAAAGCTGTAATTTTGAAGGTCATGAGGGTCAGAAAACAGATGTATTTCAGGCAGGCATTTCAGGTGATATTTTAGTCAAACATTTGGTATTGTGGCTAGTGGTCTTTCTTACAAGTTCAGGCATTCAGCAAGTACCAAGGCTTCTGGTCCTAGTGCAGTATTACTTTTTTTGGTGAGAGACTAGTAAGAGGAATTCAGGCAATTTAAAGAGGTATTGGTAAAAAAAGGAGAAATCCAGTTCTGAGAATTGGACTTACCAGTGTCAAAGTTAGAGTAACAACTAAATGTGATTTGATAGCAAATCTCACTTTTGAACTCAAGCTTCTCAAATTCCTTCTTGTTATGTATAGTTTGGACTGGTTCTAGGAATGGAGGTTTATTAAGTAGCAAGAAGATAATCTTCAAAGTCAACAAGCTGGAGAAGGTCTGAGAAGACCTACCAGGGTATTCTGCCTATGGTTAGATCTTATTTTTATTTATTATCATTATTTTTTTTTTATTTAAAATTTTTTTTGGCCGCACAGCTTGTGGGATATGAGTTCCCCGATTGGGGATCGAACCTGGGCCCTCGGCAGTGAGAGCGCAGAGTCCTAACCACTGGACTGCCAGGGAATTCCCATAGTTAGATCTTATTTTTAAATATGATTTTCTCTAATTGATTAACATTGATAATGATAATTGGAACCTTAAGGCTTTCATTGAAATAAGATTGAAAGAGAGGCACAATAACTGGTTTAATTAAAATGTAAACTCTTTAGTAAAGGTTTAATTTAATTTCCCTCCTTCCCAAAGTGATTCAATTCAATAATAAATATAGATTTAGCTTCTAAGAACAAATAATGGTTTAATTTTATTTATTTTTTCCAATTATTTTTTGTAGTTACCTCAGGCAGTAGTGAATGGTTTGCATCTTCTGTGTACTAAATCCTATCTGGGGTAGAGGCTTGTGAAATTATTAAAAGCAAACAAGCTCCAATAGATTAGTTGTATTTAATTGTGGAGCATGTTTCTGTTGTGAAATATTAGAACCATCATCATTACCATAAATTGTTCAATTTTTAGTAGATTTATGTGTTTTGAGTATATTTAACATCTATTGAAACAATATTAAAGAATGAATTTTTAATATACATATCAGTTTCTCAATTAGGTGAATATGAGAAACATTGTAGATTGGATATTGAGCCCATTGCTAATTATTAATATTTTGTATTAATAAAGTGTATTTATTTATTGGCCTCAACACGCACCTTGCAGGATCTTAGTCCCCGACCAGGGATCATATCTTGGCCCCGGCAGTGAAAGTGCCGAGTCCTAACCACTGGGCTGCCAGGGAATTCCCTCAATAAAGTTTATTTTAAAAATTTAAAGTCATATATGCATGATTAAGACTATTCAGAAAATTATAGAGGTAGCTGATTGAAATATGAATTCAGTAATTTTTTTTGGATGTTTATCAAAATACAAGCAAGATTAGTGTGTTTTGTGTGATTGTGTATATGTGTAGATCTGTGTATGACCGCTGTCAGGTTTTAGTGTCAGCATTAAATCAGCTCCTTAAAATGAATTGGGTGGTTTTTCATTCTTTAAATTTTTTTTTCTGCATTTAAAAGAGGAATCATGGGCTTCCCTGGTGGCGCAGTGGTTGAGAGTCCGCCTGCCGATGCAGGGGACATGGGTTTGTGCCCCGGTCTGGGAGGATCCCACATGCCATGGAGCGGCTGCGCCCATGGGCCATGGCCTCTGGGCCTGCGCGTCCGGAGCCTGTGCTCTGCGACGGGAGAGGCCACAGCGGTGAGAGGCCCGTGTACCACACACACAAAAAAAAACGGTAAAAGAAAAAAAAGAGGAATCATTAGCAGAGAATAATATGTTCCTTAAAGATTTGAACAATATCAACCCTGTGACCAATTGTATTTGATGTTCTTCCAGTTAGTTTTGTGTTGACTGATTTCTCAGAATTTTCAAATCTGGCTTGAATTGATTTTGATAATTTATGTTGTTCTAGGAAATAATTTGTTGATTAAATGTTTAAAACTTACTACTTTTGCATTCTTTGTAAATATTTTGTTGATGTTTAAAAATTTTTTTTCTATGGTATTAGCTTTCAGCTTTCAATTTGTGTTTCTTAATTTTTTCTTTTGATATGTGAGATTTGTCTTTCTTATTTACTTTTTATGTATTGATTTCTATTTTAATATATTTTCTTCTTTTTTTCTGTTAAATTATGAAATGTTTTCAGCATACAATATATGTGGAAAACAGCATGATAAATACCTATGTAGTTGAAACCTCATCCAAGTAATAAAATATTGCCTGTATTTGAAGTCCACTGTGTACTCTGCCCCCAGCAGAAGTAAACACTACTATGAATTTAGTTTTTTTCCAGTTTTTATTAATTGAAATTTTAAATGCAGTCGAAAGCAGAGAGAACCCCAAGTACCCCTCATATAATGAACATAACCCAAGTACCCATTGTTAAGCTTCATCACTTATTAATGTGGCCTCTCTCTTTTCATCTATATCTTCACCTCTGTTCCTTCCCAATTCTTTTAAAACAAATTCCAAAACATCCCAAATATCTAAAAGATAATTTAGACGTTTTAAAAATATTCACAATAATTAAGAACCTACTGTATAGCACAGGGAACCCTACTCAATACTGTGTAATGACCTGTATGGGAAGAGAATCTAAAAAAAGAGTGGATATATGTATATGATTAACTGATTCACCTTGCTGCACACTTGAAACTAACACAACACTGCAAATCAACTATACTCTAACAAAAATTTTAAAAAACTTCACGATATTATTAAAACACCTAAAAATAATTAAGTTGTTTTTTAGTCTCAAACATATAGTCAGTGTTCAGATTTTCTTTTTCGTTTATGATTTCTCTACAGTTTCTTATTTTTCATTGAGTTATAATTGACATACAGCATTAGTTTCAAGTATAAAGCATAACATTTCAATATCCCTATATATTTCAAAATGTTCACAGTAAGTCTGGTCGACATCTTTCAGCATAGATAATTACAAAAAATTTATTTTCCTGTGATTAGGACTTTTAAGATCAACTCTCTTAGCAAGTTTCAAATACGGATTACAGTTTTTATTAACTGTTGTCACCATGCTGTACATTACATCCCCATGACATGTGACATTTATTTTATAACTGGAAGTTTGTACTGTTTTGACTTGAATTTAGTTTTTGTCATTCCTATTCTTGTTTTAACACTTTCAGAATAGGTAGATGTTTCTTTCCATAAAGAATATATAGTTTTGTTGTTCTGCATGTTTTCAGACTTTATATAAATGTTATACTATATGTATCATTCTAAAACTTGACTTTTTCACTTCATATTTTGTTTTTGAGATTTTTCAGTGCTGGTTTATATATTCTAGATTCTTATTTTTAGCTGTTGTATAAAATTCTATTATATGAATAAAACATACTTTATCTTTTTTAGTGGGGAGTGAAGTTGTTTGTTATTTTCTATTTATAGATAGTACTATGACAGGCATTCTTGTACATGTCTCCTTGTTAACGTGTGAGAATTATTCTAGGGTATAGTCCAAGGAGTAGAATTCTTGGGTGATGGTATATACACATATTGAGCTTTACTGATACTGACAAATTACTCTCTACATGGTTGTACCAATTTATACAAGTGTATGGAAGTAACCTATGCTCCACGCTGTTGCCAGCTTACATTTGTTTGTTCCTTTAAAAAAAATTTCTTGAGTCTACTACATAGGTCATTTATTTTTAAATATTTTAATAATAATTGCTTACATGAACAAATATACCTCACAATAATACTACAGTGGTTTTTTAAAAATTTATTTAATTTACTTATTTTTGGCTGCATTGGGTCTTCATTGCCGTGCATGGGCTTTCTCTAGTTGTGGCGAGCGGGGGCTACTCTTTGTTGTGGTGCACTGGCTTCTCATTGCAGTGGCTTCTCTTGTTGCGGAGCGCAGGCTCTAGGCACGTGGGCTCCAGTAGTTGTGGCACGTGGACTCAGTAGTTGTGGCTCGTGGCCTCTAGAGCGCAGGCTCAGTAGTTGTGGTGCACAGGCTTAGTTGCTCCATGGCATGTGGGATCTTCAGACCAGGGCTCGAACCTGTGTCCCCTGCATTGACAGGTGGATTCTTAACCACTGCACCACTAGGGAAGCCCCTACAGTGGTTTTTATCACATATGTTTTTTCTTTGTTTTCTTAGTTTTGTCATTTTGTGTAATCTGGTATTAATAATTTTTTATTGTTGTTCTTTGAAATATTTTAAATATATCTGAAAGGTTGAGGTTTTACATTTAAACTTTGGCTGTTCATTTTGTGAAGTTAATGTGCCTCAAATTGTTTCCATTTTTTGGAATTTGAAGATTGAGCAATGGATGCTTCAGAAGAAGGTGTATTTTCCTTGTTGTGTAATCATATTTTAAAAATGGTCAACCTGTCATGAATTTGCTGGTGACAGGGTAATGCCTCACTCTCTTGTTTTATAACTCAGTTTCTCCTTGTATTCTAGTCTTTTTGCTTGATATATTTTATATCATATTGTTTACATAAAATTTTATGAATGTCAAAGCTTTATTATGTATGGATGCTTTTATAAAATGGACTTATTTTCCATTTCATGCCCATCAGCATGGCAAAAACCAAAAGTCTGATGATACCAAATATAGTCAAGGTTTGAAGAAATAAGAACTCTCAGTGCTTCTGCTAGAGAGAGCAAATGGGTAAAACTCATGTACAGGAGTTTGGCAATATCCTGTAAAGCTGAAAATAGGTACACTACAACCTGGTAATTCCACGTTCAGGTCTGTACTTCAGAGAAACTCTTGAACTCACATGCAAGAGTATTCACTGCAGTTTATTTTCTGATGGTGCAATGAATAGCATGAGTGTCTACAAGTAGGAGAATGGATTGTGCATGGTGGTAATTTATATAGTGAGATGCTATACAGCAGTTAAAATGAATAAGCTTGATCTAAATTATCAACATAGATCTCAAAAACATGTTTGTAATATAAAAACATGAACTGAAATTATACATATATATGTATGTGTGTATGGGTGTGTGTGTGTGTATGTGTGTATAAAAACATGAACTGAAATGATACATGTGAAATTCATGATTGTATTGGCCTCTAGAGAGAGAGGAAGAACAAAGGAAGCATCAACTTTATCTTAAAGTTTAACATCTGTAAGTGAAAATAAACATCTGAAACATCAATAAGTATCCATTATAATGTCCCTGGAATTCAAAAAGTATTGTCACTTTTTAGTCCTTGTCTCCAGGTTGTGGGATTATGGTTGATTGTCTTAAAATATTTTTTGTGCCATTCTGTATTTTTCATATTCTGCACGATGAAACATGTTTCTCTGTTATGATCAGAAAGAAAACTTTAATTTAAAAAGACCCATCTTGGGCTTCCCTGGTGACGCAGTGGTTGAGAGTCCGCCTGCCGATGCAGGGGACACGGGTTCGTGCCCCGGTCCGGGAAGATCCCACATGCTGCTCCGCGGCTAGGCCCGTGAGCCATGGCCGCTGAGCCTGCACGTCCGGAGCCTGTGCTCCACAATGGGAGAGGCCACAACAGTGAGAGGCCCGCGTACCACAAAAAAAAAATAAATAAATAAAATAAAAATAAAAAGGCCCATCTGTCTTATTTACCCTTTGTGTCTTTTTTATGGTGAAGTATGGTGAGTGGGACACTTAAGTTCCACTTTGGCCAATATTTAAATTGCCCAGTGTATTGTCTTTTTGTTTTTTCTCTGTTGCATATTTACTAATCCCAGTAATTTTTTTTCTCTATTTGACTTTTCAATAAATAATTCAACCATAGTCATAAATCTTTTATATTGAATTTACTTTTCTGCTGTATAGGTTAAAGAAGAGATGCTATTTGAAGCACTAGTTACAAGGAAGACCGTGACAGTGGGAGAAAAGCTTATTTTACCATACAAACTGGCAGAGGTATGAATAGATTTTCTTTGAAATTAAGGAACGCTGAACATTTTTAGAAGTTTAGGTTTATATTCTTTCTGTTAACAGAATGATTGAATGGATTGAAATATTTTTTGGGCTCTTGAAATTTATCGTGAACTTTCTGTCAACTTGGAAACTTAAAGTTGAATGTAATTTTAAGCAATACGCTTACATTTTTCTCCAATGATCTCAATCTGATCACCATTTTTAAGTTTCATAGTATTACTGTGGGATAAGTAGATGGTAGGTAGAATTATAAATAAGCAGTCCTTAACCCAAATGATTATTCCTTGTTGAGCACATCATATCTTCCAGCACATCATATTCTTTTGGTTTACTTTTTCATTGTTGGCCTCTCCTTTGCAGTTCTTTTTGTTTTTTCTTTTCTTCCTGACTTCTTAAAGATTGGGTGCCCTAGGACAGTCTTTGTCTTTTCTTCTCTATACTCTTTATCTAGATTTTCTCACTTAGTCCCATGGCTTTAAATATCATCTGTATAGTAAAGCTTCCAGGTAAGTTTTATTGCTATAGTGTGCCAATATTACTATTATACCACTCAGGTGTATAGGAGTAGGAAAGTTATTGAAAAACCTACTATTTTATGGTGAAGTTTTATGAAAGTATTGAGAAATCAAACTGACAATTATAAAGATAGGACAGGAATATGAGATTGGAAGTCAGAGAGGTGGGGAAACAGTGATTTAACTGTAGAGAATGCTTTCTAGGCAGACATTGAATAATTTATCCCATTGATCCATTTATCCCATTTTTGGGGTCTCTCCTGATTGTACCTACAGGTCCACATTTCTTCATTATGTCAGGTATCTTATATCGTATTTTATAGTTGCCAACTTTGAGAGGTCCTTTCTAGACAAGAGAAAAAGCCAAACCGTTTTAAGAGTTTTGTTCATCTTTTACATAAAAGTTCAATGCTTTTATATTTTCTTTCTCAACTTTTTTCATTATTAAATATTTCTTTATGTTTATTTACATGTTTAACTTTAACTTCAACATTTTAAGATTATTTTTGTAGCCCCTGCTTTATTTTTGTTTATGTTTGTTTGGTATATTTATTTGTTTAGTAAATATTTGAAAACACTTTTTGTGCCTGGAATTGTGCTAGGCATTATGAGTAAAATGAAGAGCAGTCCTTAAGGATTCTAGTATTTTGTCTGAAGAGCAATGGAAAGAAGGGTTTTAAGCAAAAAAGTTGCCTTAGATATTTTTTTAAGGACAATCTGGCAGCAGTGTGAAAAAATTAGTTGGAGGAGAGCGTGTTAGTTTTCTATAGCTGTGTAACAAACTTAGTGACTTACTATAATACAGATTTATTATCTGACAGTTTCCATGAATCATCAGTCTGGGCACAGGTTAGCTGGGTCCTCTGCTCAGGGTTTCACCAGGCTGAAGTCAAGATATTCATGATGGCTGTGATCTTATCTGAGACTCAACATCCTCTTCTAAGTTCACAGGTTGTTGACAGGATTCACTTCCTTGCAGTTGTAGGACTGAGATCCATAATTTCTTGTTGGCTGTTAGGGGCCATTCTCAGCACCTAGAGTCTACTTGCCATTTCCTGCCATGTGGTCCTGTACACAACATGGCAGTTTGCTTCTTCAAGGCCAGCAGGAGAATCTCTGATGGATGGGCTCAGTCCCTAGTAAGTCAGCTCTACCCAAGACAGTATCTCTTGGGTTAACTAAAAAATTCAGCTGATTTTGGGCCACAATTATATCTTTAAAACCCCTTCACCCTTGTCATATAACAAAAGATAGTTATGGGAGTGAAATCCATCATTTACAGTCCTGTTCACACTTACTGGGAGAGGATATAGAGAACACGTACACCTGGTGATGGGAATCATTCTAACCCAGAGGGCAAGAGTGAATGTGGAATGATGAGTTTGGAGGCTATAGTAGTTAGTACTCCTGAGGAGAAAGATGCTTGCTGCTATGTCTAGAATGGTGACCTACTGATAGGGAGAAATGGATGTATTTAAAAAGAAAGAAATTTAGATGGTAAAATCAACAAGATTGGGCAATGATTTGCTTAGTGGGAAGCAGGGAGGAAGAAGGAGATGTCAAGGATGAATCCTGATTTTCTGGTACACACAACTGTAGAATATTGGTACCATTCAGTGAGACAGGAAACACTGAACGAGATCTTGTTTGAGTGAGAAAATAATTAATTGGTATTTGGGCTTATTGAGGTTAAGCTGTGATAGGCAGAACTGCATTTCAGAGAAAAGAGGCTAAAAGTATAATATTGGGAGTTACAGTGTAAATAGGCATTATATTTGTATATTTGGATTCTCTATAAATCTATTAATTTGATATGGAGGTTTGTCTTCTAACTACAAAATTCAACTCATTTATATTCATTGTGATAACGAACATGTTTTCTTACTGTGTGTTTTAAAATATTTTGCTTTTGCTGAATTTAATCATATTGTCTTTATTCTTTTTCCTCTCCTCTGGGGAAAATAGAATGGTTATTCTCTCTATATATTCTACTATTGATTTTCTTTTTATTTTAAAGATACTTGGTTGATAACTTGCCTAAGAATAGACTTTTAGGGCCACATCCTTTTTTCTCTCAGAACTTCTAAACGTTTTCCAATTATTTTCAAGTGTCTAGTGTTGAAGACAGAGAATTTAATACCTGTCTTTTCTTTCCTATGTAGGTGATAGTTTAGGTAGGTAGATTTTGTTCTGGAAACTTGAGGGTTTTTTTTTTTCCACTGAAATTCAGAAATTCATTCATCATCTATGTGTGGTCGGTTATAGTATTGTCTCCATTTTACAAATGTAAAAAAAGCTGTAGCCTAAGAGTTTAAGTAACTTGACCAAGGTCAAATAGCTGGAATAAGTAGAGAAACCGGGATTGGAAGATAGTCTAGCTCTTAATCAACACTCTCTACTTCCTCTAAAATTAAGAACATAGATATAAATATGTACCTGAATATACAAGCTGCAAAATAAGTCCCTAGATGAGAAGTACATAAATTATTAGGATTTGTATTCTTTTAAGTTCTAGGACACAGCTGTCTAAGATACGTGCCCCACAACCCTCTTTTTAGGTTGCGGTACTTTCTAAATGTTGGATTTTCTTTAAGTAATAGACTTCATTTTTTAGACTAATTTCAGATTTACACAAAAATTGAGCAGATAGTACAGAGAATTTCCATAAACTGGGGAAAGCTTGAGGTGAGGGGATAAAGTAAATCACGTAACTCCATAATGAAAGAATTGTTACTGTTTGGGGATGGAGAATTTCTAAAGGTTACTGTGGATGACAAGCTGAAGACAGCCAGGAGTGTAATTGTGGTGGTGTGACTAGGATTCCACAGATAACTGATGCCTTTTTGATAATTGATTCCTATGCCTGGAATACTCTTCCCCACTTTAGCTGGCGAAGTTCATTTATTTATAAAGTTTCTATTCTACCTTCTTTACTAGGTGAAATATATACCCCAGTTTTCAGTTAAAGTGTTTTGAAATGTGTGGACTCATGTTTTGTTTCCTTTATCTTTCATGGCAGTTTAAGCCTGGATTCCCTGAGTTGGATTAAATTAATGAGTATATATGAAAAACTTCAATTGTAGCTTATTTATATTGAAAGAAAAATTAATTTCTAATTCAGGATAATAAGCTTTCTTTCTTGAATGAGAACAAAACACTTTGTTATAGTATCTTAGTCAGATTGTTGCCAATTTCACTTAGACTCCTAACTTTTTTTTTTTCCAGGCTGTGACAGTGAGGAACTCCATGGCTAAGTCTTTATATAGTGCCCTGTTTGACTGGATAGTTTTTCGGATTAATCATGCACTTATGAATAGTAAAGATTTGGAGCAAAATACCAAGGTAGACATCTATTGGATTATAATATATTTTTCCTGAAAAACTGTTTTAATAAAATGGGTAATGCATAAAATTTAAAAACATAGAATTATATAGAGTAATAAGTATCACCTTTTATCTGTATTCCCTGCTATTTCTCTCCTTATTTCTGCTTCTATGACCCTATTCAGCAAAACTGTTTTGTGTGTCTTTCCAGAGCTTTTTTCATATGTACTTACATTCCTATAGATGTACATGTACAGAGTTGCTTTTAAACATAAAAATAGGATCATGTTATCTGTATTGTTTCTAATTTGTATTTTTTTTACCTGGTTATGTCTTGAAATATATCTAGACCTCATTTTTAATATTTAAATGTAAAACATAAATATTTAAATGTAAAATTGCTCTTACATGACCTTTTCATGCTTTGAGTAAGCCCACAGGTAGAAAGTTGATTTTAATTCTAACCTAATACACCAAGTTGACTTATTTTTTTAAATTAATTAATTAATTTTATTTTTGGCTGCATTGGGTCTTCACTGCAGTGCATGGGCTTCTCATTGCAGTGGCTTCTCTTGTTGTGGCGCACGGGCTCTAGGCATGTGGGCTTCAGTAGTTGTGGCACGTGGGCTCAGTAGTTGTGGCTTGCGGGCTCTAGAGCACAGGCTCAGTAGTTATGGCGCATGGGCTTAGTTGCTCTGTGGCATGTGGGATGTTGCCAGACCAGGGCTCGAACCCATGTCCCCTGCATTGGCAGGCGGATTCTTAACCACTGCGCCACCAGGGAAGTCCCAAGTTGACTTATTTTTGAAGATCATTATTTTCACTGTTTTTTGTAAGGGCTTAGAATTAGTCAGCAGTATTAATCACACAAAATACTCTTAATGGAGACTTTTAAAAGTCTCTTACTATTTATCACTCATTACATCAGTTTGCCCAGTATCTCTCTTAGCACCAGTGGAGAAAAATCATTTTCATTTAATCAAAATTGTCATACAACTGTATTTTAAGAATAAGGTGGGGTGGTGAGAAGAATGGTGGTTTGGGATATTAGAACTGAATATTTATCATCCATAGTAAGAAGTTAGAAGGTAATTTCTGGAGGTAAAATATCAAGAAATAGAAGAATAAACATTTTTTACTATATTATACTATTCTTTACCAAACAACCTAAAAGATTTGAGTGTTGTTGACTTTATGGAGCAGAAATTGAGGGTGGAGAAGGGATTGTTGATTTTTGTTATAATCCTTTTAGAACTGTTTAATGTCATAAATCGTGTGTGTTTCTTTTTCTTGATAAAAATTTTTAAAGTTTTAACTTCAAGAAACCACATATTCTGATATCCAGTTTCATTTCTAGCCTGTGTAAGACTAATTTAAACATACCTGTTAGCTTGATTCTTAATGCAGAATTTTATTGGGATAGAGAAGTCAAACTAGGAACAATTGCATGATCCTTTTGGCATAACCAGGCATAGCTAGGAGTAACCTAGCTTTACTTTAGTAACCTTCTGACTTTCCACTAGCCTGTTTTTCCCTTCCCTGTCTCTTGGGTTTTAGAGATTTGTGATATTGAGGTAACAGGTCATTAACTCTGCTTTGTACATTTCTGTAAAGTAATCAATGAATTACATGTGTTAAAACTTTGGATCTATTTTTATAACTAAGATAAAAAGAAAAAGATGAAGAAAAAGAGAACTAACATGCTTTTCATTTGTAGTATATTTTGACTGAACACTGGCCCCCCAGGTTTTCCTCTCCACTGCTGTTGAAGAACGTTTTGTTACTTATATTGTGAATATTATTCATGAAATAAATTTGAGCATCCTTTATTAACCATAATTCTTTTTCCTGTTTCACAGACTTTGTCCATTGGTGTTCTTGATATTTTTGGGTTTGAAGATTATGAAAATAACAGCTTTGAACAGTTCTGTATTAATTTTGCTAATGAACGCTTACAACACTACTTTAATCAGCATATCTTTAAATTGGAGCAGGTGAGTACCTGAATGTGTGTACACTTGCCCCCTTCCTGCTCCCTAAACCCTAACCCCCACCTTCACATACACACACACAAATTTTTTTTTTTTTTTGCGGTACGCGGGCCTCTCACTGCTGTGGCCTCTCCCACTGCGGAGCACAGGCTCCGGACGTGCAGGCTCTGTGGCCATGGCTCACGGGCCCAGCTGCTCCGCGGCACGCGGGATCCTCCCGGACCGGGGCACGAACCCGCGTCCCCTGCATCGGCAGGCGGACTCCCAACCACTGTGCCACCAGGGAAGCCCCATAAATTTTTGAGTCATAGTCGTGATAAGTATTTTAAGTGTTGTATTTCAATATAGATATTATTGACTTCATATTAGTGTAAGCAAATGACAGATCAGAGCATAGTTTGGGGGCCTTATCACACAGGGTTTTCTTTTTTGTTTAATAGGCCTCAAGTATTAGAATCAATAATACATGCTTGTTTGACTGCACCTTTGAATGAAAAAATAGGGGTTTGTTTTGAATTTTTGTTGATGTTTTTGATTTTTAATTGCCGCCATGGGCTTGGTCACTGTGTGTGTAATGTTAAGTGTGGTTGTTGTATTCCTTTGATCTCTTAGTTCGAGGATGGGATAGAGGAGCTTATTAACAGAATCTCAAATGAGCTCAGAATGTGGATACAAAGAAATAGGACAGTGTAGAGAGACCAAAATGAGTTAACTAGATATTTCTTGTGAGAAGTTCAAATTGACTGAATTAGTGTAGAAAGAGCAAGCCATCAGTTTCTATGAGAATTCTTAGGGTAAATGCAGGGTTGAAGGAAATGTGGGCTCTTTTTCCAAGTCAAGTTTGAATTCAGTAACAAGTTGAGATTGTAGCCCAGAATTTCAGTTTGTATAAAAAGAAGCAGGGTTCACATTCACCTCAAAGGAAATAGTGAAGAAAATAAATGAACAGAAAACCACAACAGGTCTTTCCTGTCATTGAGGCTTGCCGTCCTCTGTCCTGGCTTTAAGCACTGCTGTTTTACTTCAAGAGTTATAAGGACTGATTAATATTCACACAAACAGCATTAGTCTTGGCCATTTTGATGATTCCTTAAAGTTTTTAACACATGACCTTTTAGCTAGACTCTTTTATAGAGTTGTTAAAAGATAGTATTATTTGTTATAATATCACCTAACATATATGTAGTGCTTACTCTTAAGTGGGTACTCTTTTTATTCTGGTGTTGCAAATGATGCCTAAAGCCTGTATTCAAAACACTCTGGCTTCATAATTCTTGCTTTTAATCAAAAGTTGAGCTGGGATTGGTTTCTTTACTCAATCCAGTGTTCTTTTTACTAGATTATGCTAAATCAGTATTTTTATCTCCTAAAATGGCTGTGTGTGTTGGAGGGGTGGAGGAATGCATTTTGTTGACAGCGTTTTGTATTTTTCAAAGAAAAGCATCAATTGCTCTGTGGATCATTAAACAGAAGACTGGTTAAATTGCTTTTGAAGAAGAAAGGTGTTCTCTTATTGTGAACTGAAATTATTCTTACCTTATTTAGAAGTCTAGATTAGCCATGCAGGAGCCATGAGAAATGCCTTACCTAAAAACATGTATAAAAATAAAACCTTACAGTTGATGGAAAATGTGTTCAAAACTACTTGGTGGGTGGGTGGTCCTCATTTATTTGCTACCCTGCATATCATAGTTGTGGGCAATGTGGTGGAATTATGGATCAAAAGACATAGATACTAAGGTATAGCTTTTTTTTTCTTTCTTTTAAGTCTCAGTATTTTCTTCTGTTATTTGTGATGTAATGGGTAAGCTTTTTTTTTTTTTTTTTTTTTTTTTTG